>NC_043974.1:11791422-11983922 GCF_902148855.1 Sphaeramia orbicularis | reverse complement strand
GTTTATTTGCAACATAGTAAAGCAAACTATTACATAATCAAAAACAAATTAATTTTAGCCCAAAAAAAAGTCTCTGTTTTGAATGTCTGGAGTCGCCTGAAATTTCTAATAATTTATCAAAAATAAATAAATAAATAAATTAATTAATTAATTAAAACTTACTAATAAAAATGTACATTATATAGTCTAAATGTCCTCTAAAATTAACGTTTATTTGCAGCATATTATAACAAACTATTACATAATCAAAAACAAATTAATTTTCGCCAAAAAAAATGTCTGGAGTCACCTGAAATTTCTAATAATTTATCAAAAAATAAAAAATAAATAAAACTTACAAATAAAAATGTACATTATATAGTCTAAATGTCCTCTAAAATTAACGTTTATTTGCAGCATATTATAACAAACTATTACATAATCAAAAACAAATTAATTTTCACCAAAAAAAATGTCTGGAGTCACCAGAAATTTCTAATAATTTATCAAAAAATAAAAAATAAATAAAACTTACAAATAAAAATGTACATTATATAGTCTAAATGTCCTCTAAAATTAATGTTTATTTGCAACATAGTAAAGCAAACTATTACATAATCAAAAACAAATTAATTTTCACCAAAAAAAAAATAAAAATGTCTGGAGTCACCAGAAATTTGTGACGTTAAAATGGGGTCACGAGCCAAAAAAGCTCGGGAACCACTGCTGTAGCTCAAACTGGCCTCCACCATACCCAGTTCCTGGAAACACTATTCAGACGTGGCATGATGCCGTTCACTGGACTAACAATGGTGGCCTGTTTTGGGCTTTTATATAGGCCTTCAAAACCAATCCTCAAATTGTGCAGATACCCACTGAGTATTGCTGAATGTGTATTTGGTCCACTTTTGCAAAGAGACAGTATAAATTTTCATGATGCAAGGCTACTAATCTAAATTTGGTCCAAAATACTATATTATTAGTGACACACTCCACCGAGGAGGGAAGTCAAAGAAGGTTATTGCTGTGAAATTGCTGTGAGTGCTGCCTCTCTGAAAGTCGACTCTAAGAAGGGGTTTTTTGGCACAAAGAAGCGTACCAGTAACAAGGAAGATGTCAGAAAAGTGTGAAAAAGAGCTGGTTTGACAAAACGGAGAGAGAGGACAGAGTCAGATGTTGAGAGCGGAAGAGAGAAAGTAACGAGAAGAAATCAGAAAATGGGCGATGAATGCAATCAGTCATATCACTGACTCCCTCGTGGGTAATTTATTCAGCGTTCCTCGTAGCAATAAGCAGCCAGAAACGACTTTAAAAAAGATTTTACTGGAAATTATTAATTAGCCATGAAAGAACTTGAATGTCACAATGATATGAGTGTGTATGTGTGTGTTTTTTTTTCTGTGAGGCAGCCATTCAAACGCTTCCCCGCTGTGAAATCCAAATTTCCAAACGGCAACTTTCACTGGGAGTCGCAACTGAAATAAAGGAAAGGAGAGTTATAATCGGTAGTGATCGCTGCAGCTTTTCCTTTCCGGAATTTGTATTTACTAAAATGCTTTAATTACAATGCACTTAAATGGTGTAAGTTTTATAATGTTACAATAAAATGTTCAGTATATTCTACTAATTTGTAGACATAGTTGAAAGCACGAAAAAGTTGAAGTTGAATGGAATTAAATCACTAAGTTTTAGTCATGACCACACCTTTTTATCTTCGCATTGCATTGTGGGTATTGGGCATGTTGTTGAAAATGTGTTATTTTTCTGTGCAGGGGTTCAGCGGGGTTTTGGTGTTAGTGTTAATTTGGATTTAATGTGTGTATGGCAGTGTTTATTGGCCTTTTTGTGTTTGTTTTTGTATTTTTGTAGAGCTGCACCATGAGTCAGAGCCAGAGGAAGAACAATGGATTTACTGTTCATCAACAACTGTTAATGTATGACGGAATTTTAATGTTTTGTGAATTTAAAAGCACTTCCTGTTGTGGCAAATGACATTGAGCTAACTTCCATTCATGCTACAATATATGAAGTTGAATAATTTCATAACTATTTTGGTCAGGAATAGGATTTTGAGTTTTATTAAGTTAAAAAAAAAGTTGTTTAATCAATGATAATTTAATTTGGCTGCAATTGAGAAAGTTAGTCAGCGTAACCTAAAATGCTGAGTTGAATGGTTGGATAGTGGGATTGATTTTACAACAGATTTAAAGTACAAATAACTTGTCTTTTAGTGTTTTCTACTTAATAGTTTAAGTTCAATAATTTTAGCATTAGTCAATCATTACTCAAATCATTTAAGTGCAATCACTTGCCTCAAATTTTTTGAGTAAACTCTACTTATCCGGGCTTACAGTGGCGTCTTCCAAGGGATTAAATCAGGGTCCTGAACACGCCAGTAACAGTAAATCACAAAAACCACAATTAACCCTTTCATGCACTGTCCACTCCAGCGGACACTTATTCTCCAGCTGTTCTCTTGTATATTAATGGGTTTTGTTGTTTTAGTTCCATATCAGCCAACACAGTGGATGCTTATGCACCACCCCATACACTGTAATTCAGATCATTACTGTAACTTTGCTGTTCTTGATAAACCTGATCTGCACTAACATGTTTAAGAGTAAATCAATTGTTATTTGTTAGACAAGAAGGTTTTTTTTTGCATATCATCTCCATGAAGTGAGTAATTACTAGCATTAGAATATGTTAAAATGTGAGAAGACATCAGATTAGCAGCGTTAAAAATGTTTTTATTTCATTGTTTTCATATCACTTTCTGATATTGGGTTTTAAACACGTTTCTTTACTTCAAAAAATTAAATGCATGGATATTTTTGTAACTCCATAGAAAAAAAACATCGATCGCATTGTTTTTTTCATGGCTAAACACTGAAGAAAAAAATCTTGACTAAGGTTCTCATAATTCGTGCATGAAAGGGTTAATTTAGGTTAAGGAATTTACCGCGTCAGACATCTTTATATTTTATACACCGGGTACTCTTTCCACTTTGCTCTGACTTAAACTGCGTACCCATGTGTAGCAAGAATTGGATACCAAATTATTTATTAATTGAGTGTTGATTTATTGATTAATTTAATTATAGATTTATAACCAAACTTAAACTTAAATCAACTCAAAACAATAATTTGGAAATCTTGCATAGGTGATAGTTCGTGGACTGCACAGTGAACCCATGTGTGAATAATAGTACACAAAGCACAACTGAGGCAATGGATTTATATACATATAAATACTTTATTAACTAAACTAAGACACACTAATAACATAAAGACAAGAGACAAATACAACCAAAGGAGCAGGAGATTATGGACAGGAGAATATGTAGATTAAGATGGCAGACAGCTATATTCAAGAGATTATAATGTTAGTGAGGTTACGTTGAGGTAAACCTACTTAAATTGGAATAACACCAACTCAGATAAATCAGGAGCAAGTTTTCTTACAAGTTGTTGCGGTGCGGATGCAGCAACTGGCACGGCCTTGACGGCGGATGGATGAAGTCTTCTGACGTAGTTCGAAGCAGGAACAGGCTGTGAAGCGACGTGCTTGCGCTGGAGGCCTGAAGGTCTGGAGTTCTGAAGTTCTGCTGGCTGGAGGAGGTTCACAGCTGGCTCTGGCGGCTGGTTCTGGAAAGCTCACCAGGAGAAGATGGAGAACAGCGAAGATGATAAAGCTCTTTGGAGAGCTTAGAGGATAGAACAGCTCTGAGAGCCAAGGAGATGGTCAAGACTCCTTGGAGAAAGCTCTTTGCGTAGGTGAGAGCTCAGGAGAGGTGGAAAAGACTCTCGAGATGGAAAAGACTCTTTGCTTAGGTGAGAGCAGCGAGGGTGGAAAAAGCTCTTCTCTGTGAGAGCCTGGGAGAGGTGGAAAAGACTCCCGAGATGGAAAAGACTCCTGAGATGGAAAAGACTCCCGAGATGGAAAAGACTCCCTCGAGAAGATGGTTTCATTCATTTTTATAGTTCTGTCCAAAAACCAGCTTGCCACGCCTTCCTCGTACATATAGATGAGTTATCGATGCCTTGGGGCGTTGCCTTCTTTGTCTGTTTTCGGCGGGAAAACGCCTCCTCGTGAATATTCAAAAATATCACGTTTCTCTTCCCTCTTGGGAAGACAGAGGGGGAGAGGACTGTGGCTTAGCCTTGTAAGAAAACTTTGCATCCTCAAATAAGATCCTCTTAAACTTTATACATCACCTGTAACCTCACTTAAGCGTCAGTAAAATAATAGCATGATTATTCAGACATGCTATAAGCAGTGATACTCTTACTTTCACATAATTCACCGTGAACATGATCAGGACACACATATGTGAAACCACAGGTCAGGCAAATGGCTTAAGTATTACATGCATAAAAGAGTTAACGTGCTGAGTTAATCAACATTAACACATAATGTAATACATTATTTACATGGCACATAGAGTGATTTTATCATTCAGTCCTTTGTTCGTTTCTGGGTTCATCTTCACCTCTGGATAAGCAAGAATAATGGGACACAGATGTTGAGAGGCAAAAGGTCAGCTTAGTGTCAAAACCGAGTCCATTAGGCTCATTCTTTAAGATCATCTGTCTTTGTAAATGTCATTTGCAAAGGATGTCCCAGTACTGACCTGGTGACGGACCAATCAGCATGGTTGTTCAGGAATTTGGTTTGACACGGAGAGGAAGATAATAGAATTTATACTTCTGTTTTTGAGTCTGTTCACTCACTCCACCGTCATCCGGCTACACATGCGAAACACATGACCGCTGGTGTTTCTCCACCTTACTCCAATACTTCCATAAAACAGCTGTCCGGTTAAATCCGGGCTGCCCCAGAGGGGGGTCGCATAATTTAAATTAACCTGTTTAACCCTGACCATATTTTCAGGGGGAAAATGCCTAAAAAGACATACCCAAAGTAAATGAAGAATTATTTATAATACTTATAATAATAAGGTTCATATGGATGTTCTTGGTGTCTATGGACATTTACAGACCTCACAGAATCTATTCCCGTTGTCTAAAATATTGTTTCTATTACTATGCCTGAGTAAACTGTAACAAACTAAAAGAGAAATTAGAATTTTTTTTATCCTCGCCTGTTTTTTTTTTTTTTTTCGGCTGGATTGACGATGAGACGCATAAATTAATTGTTTGTGTCGGAGATTTTTAATAGCATATATTTCACCCCACAACGATTAAAAATCATGTCTGAACATAAAAGTTTGCACTAAAATACACTTTTGATGTACTTTTACTAACATTAAGGTCTAAACTTTGAGCAAAAGTTGAAAAAAACATCCATTGTCCTGATTTATTATATTTTTATAGTAGATGAATATTAATATAATTTTTTCGGCCCGCGGGCAGGCTGATAGGGCTAAAGGGGTTTTAACTCACCAGTTATGTTTTGGATGGTAGGACCAAACCAGGAGAAATGAAAGAACTCACCAAAAGGAAAGTTTGAGGTTTTAAAAAGTTAAAACAAAACTTGATTTATTGCTTCAGGCAAAAATAGAAAAAAGTTCCAAAAAAGAAAGAAGTCAGTTATCAATTAGTCTAGTGTCAAACACACTACTCGTCTCTGACTTTGTCTCTTCTCATCATCATATTTTATAGTCTTCAGTCACTTGGAAGACTTCCATATTTGGTTGAACACTTGTTGCGAGGTAAAACATGTCACAGCTTACGTCAATAACTCCACGTAAGCGAATTCTAAGAAAAAACACATTTTGAAAGTTCACTTGAGTTAATCACACCTTGGTTTGACATTTGCACCAACAGTTTAGCTTACACTGCATAGTTAAACCACAAAGAGTTTCCGTAAGTACGTCTAGTTCTAACACTTGCGCAATTCTTTTTTTTTTTTTTTCCTTTTTCTTTTCTTCTTTTTTATGGGCTCAGCTGGCTGACAGGCAGCTGTCTGTACCGATAAGGCAGCAGCCGACACCAACTGTACTCCCAGTCATCATTGCCCATTTTTCTGACACCATTGCTTGTGTATCCTCTTTTATTTGGACATTTTACGAGGGAGTATCTCACACTACTTTTTTTTTTTTTTTTTTTCTACTCGTCTTGTCCAGCGTCCTAACAGCAGAATGGTAGTCTGGTTCCTCCCGGTGCTGAACAAATTTGCTTTGCCAAGGGTAACTTCATAAAGTATATGAAGCACCCTTTGATATTCTAGTGTGTTTATTATGAGTTTTGTTGAACCACATTTCAATGCCGGACCTGACACGGGTGGTGGTGGGGGGATGGGGGGGGGTAGAAGAAGGGGAGAGAACAAGAGAGAAGAAGGTGGCGAAGACCCTCACAAGAAAGTATCAACAACACAAATAGTAACAACCATAGAGACAATTATAATGGTAACAATAACTACTACACTTGCACAATTCTTGACCACAGAAAGTCCCTAAGTTCATAATCAAGATTAACTCAAGGCAAGGCAGCTTTATTTCTGTAGCACATTTCATATACAAGACAATTCGAAGCGCTTTACATAAAACATTAAAAGCATTACAGCAGAAGGCATGAGAAAAACAAACAAACAAAAATCAGATAAATAGATAAAAGAGACTAGCAGATAAAACAGATAAAAACTTTTAGCTTAAAAGGAACAGCGCAGATCGGAACTCAGCTTGGTTTTACCACAAAGCTGCAAGATATGATCTTTTTCTTAGAATCTGACCTTTTCTCCAAGTTTAGCACACACGAACCTGAAACAACCCTGATGTATGATGGTTTTCTGACATTTTAAAGTTAAAGTCATTCAAAGTCACACATCCAACTTCCATTTAACATAAGACACGTCTTACAAGGGGTCTCAAAAATGCATCCCGGGGGCCAAATGCAGCCCGCCAAAGGTTCCAATGCAGCCCGCGGGATGAATTTGCAAAGTGCAAAAATTCCACAGTCAAGGCTGCGGAACTCATTTTACTTAAGGTTCCACATACAGACCAATATGATCTACAGTCAACTAATAACAGCAGAATAACCTACAAAAAAGAATGACTGCAGATTTTCTTCTCGGTTTGATGTGAAAAAAAAAACTACACCAGGGCTCTCGATTGCGACTGAAATGGGTGCATATGTGCCAATAATTTCGGACGTGCGACTTAATATGAAATCACGGTCGCACTGGTGCAACTAGGGATGTAATGATAACCGGTATAATGATAAACCGCGGTAAAATTTCCAACTGTTAGTATTACTGTTTAAATTCTAATTATTATGATAACTGTGTTCGATTACCGCACCTAGAAAACTCACGGTACTGTTCATTTCCTGAAGAAGCAGCGGCACTCCAGGCATGTGTGTGCAGTTTGTAATGTTTGGCCTCTGAAAACATGGCGGAAGGCACCTGCATGGACACAGCTCCAGAGATTCGGGGATAGGGGTCCGTCCGACTGCGGGTTGGTCCAAACAAGCACGCGCACGGACCCGGTCTGTTCTAGTAAGCGAGCGGATAGACCCGGTCCACGCCAGTGTTAACCCCTCCCCGGCCCCCACTGATTCAGATCCTCACCCAACATTGAAACAGTCTGAATATACAGGGGTTGGACAAAATAATGGAAACACCTTAAAAAATCAACAAAATATAATTTAATATGGTGTAGGTCCGCCTTTTGCGGCAATTACAGCCTCAATTCTCCGAGGTATTGATTCATACAACTTGTGAATTGTTTCCAAAGGAATTTTAAACCATTCTTCAGTTAGAATACCCTCCAACTCTTTTAGAGACGATGGCGGTGGAAATCGACGTCTTACTTGAATCTCTAAAACTGACCATAAATGCTCAATAATGTTGAGGTCTGGGGACTGTGCCGGCCATACGAGATGCTCAACTTCATTCGAATGTTCCTCATGCCATTCTTTAACAATTCTAGCTGTATGGATTGGGGCATTATCATCTTGAGGTGAAGGTGTTTCCATTATTTTGTCCAACCCCTGTAGATCCTCAGGACAAACTCATGTCAGTTCAAATGAGCCCAAATGAGTGAACTTCAACTGTACAAAGACACATGATATGTGTAAAAACCAAAGGAGAGGAGGCTTTATGATCTGAAGGACATTCAACAGGAAATCCACTGACTGACCTCCAGAGGAACCGGACCATATGACACTGTTGTGGTTGGTCTGTCACTGACCAGGAGTGCACCACCGACCAGTCTGGATCAGATTACCACTGACCTTGTCTACCAATCAATATAGGACTTTAATGCAGCAGAATTATGTTTTCTTCTTTTGTAATCTATTCAAACACCTTATTCCAGGTTGTTAATGTATCCCACATGGTTACTAAACCAATATATGTGATTTGAGTGTAATACCTCAGCCTCACCACAAGGTGGCACATTAGCCCTGTGTCGTGATCATTGAACGTAACCTGAGTCCATGCGAGTGCCATCTTAGAGCGAGATACTGACCAGAGCACATGCATTAGGAACGAGCTGACAAACCGAAGTATGTAACATGACGGAAACTATGTAAACCATCGAATAATCTTCATGCAGTGTCCTGATAGTTCTTTTGTTATTAGGAGAAGCCGTGTGAATGTGCATAAGAGAAAGAGAGGAGCCAGTTTCACTGTGTCGTCCTCAGTGAGAACTCCGGTAAGAAAATGCTACATGCTAGAGAATTAGCCTCGTGGTTAGCTTTTTGATATTAGCTTGTTGTGTGGGAAAATTCCTGTTCATAGAAGTACATACATAAGACCAGTCAGAGTCCCCGATATGTTTCCTGAAATGTTTTTCCAATGTTTTAAACCCACCGTGGTACCAGCTGTATCATTGTGAACTTGAAAAGTAGCTTTAGAAAGATCGCTAACCGAGCTAGCGGGAAGCTAACATTAATTGAGGTTAGCACTACTAGGCTAATTTAGGTATTGCCTGCAATATGAATGCTAACGGTGTGGCTTGTTAAGCTAAAATGCCACTACTGTAACATATGAGAGATAAAGAGACAGCATATGATGCATAATTGTGTGGATATGATGCCAGTTATGATAGAGCAGTGGTTCTTAACCTGGGTTCGATCGAACCCTAGGGGTTCGGTGAGTCAGTCTCAGGGGTTCGGCGGAGGTCAAGACACACACTCGACTCATTAGTCAGGTGTGTGTGTCGGGCTAGGTCCGTGTATGTAAACAAACGGCTTCGGAGACTCTTTCTCTGATTGACATCCAATATACGCAGTGCATTGTTGTTGCTTATAGCACTACAACACATCCGGAAGTGTTTATAATCTCTTCCACTCATCTGACGATGAATTATTTGAGTATTTTCCACATCGTTGTTATGACTTTTGCTACTTCCTGTTAACCACGGAGGCAGCCATGTGTAGCGTTTGTTTACATTTTCGGTCACCGCACTGGTCAGTTACAATCATGTGACGACTGACGCACCGTCGCGGATGGAGAAATCGTATTACACTAAAGCCGAGCTAGTGCCGTAATAAGGATGCTGGACATAAAAACGAAGAAAAGGAACAGACTTTGCTCTGAAAATGACAAGAGAGTGGCACTTGCCAAGGTGAAGCCACGCATTTCTGAACTGGTCTCTCAAAGGCAACAGCAGAAGTCACACTGATTTACAGTAAATATTCATTATTATTGTAGCCTGATGGAAATTAGGTGATGGGTGTGTGTTAAAATGTTAAAAATGATAAACAGCATAAATACAATAAGTTCATTATTGGAATACAAAAATTAAAACCATTTCAGTGTGGTAGTATTAAAAAAGGTCATGTCTTTGTGAAAAGCTATGTAATTTGTTGTGAGTTCATGCACTGTATTGGTTTTGTTCTTTGAGCACAGTGATGTTAATGCACGGTTCATTTTGTGCACCAGTAAAACATATACCTGTGTCTTGAATTTGGAAAAAAAATCATATTTTATTTTTTAATAAAGAAGGGTTCAGTGAATGCGCATATGAAACTGGTGGGGTTCAGTACCTCCAACAAGGTTAAGAACCACTGTGATAGAGGAAGTGTTTGTTGATAAATGTAATGTACATAATGTGTTTTACTGCACTGAAGATGTTAAAAATATTCATGTTTAAAAAGAAGAGTTAAAAAGATATACAGTCTATTGTTTAAAAGATAAATATTGATTTGTAGAGTTGTTTTAAAATATAAATAGTGCTTTATTAAAATAAATAAGTGCATTTATACTAAGATATAAGTTTATGATAGGTCACTGTCATGATTGGAATACTTAACCTTCATTCTACCATGACAGTTTACATACAAAACTTACCAAGTGGGGTCTTTTATGACCCCAGTCTTATTTTGGATGCAATTCAGTATGAATTGAAAAAAATTGTCATGATATGTCACTTAGTCAAATAGTTAATATGCAGCAATGTAACCAAAGTATAAAAATACATTTTGTAGTGATGTTTATTGTGAAATGGTCAATGGAACAATCAACAAACAACTAATCTGACAAATGCTTGTGCAGCAGTATATCGAGCAGGTCTACCTCTCAAAGCCATATTTCATTGTAAAGGAAAAGAATATCATGTTACAGATAGATTATTACAGTTAAGTATGTTAGAAAACATATGTGTCATCAGACACATACTGCCAATTTGGGAAAAAAATGTTGGGGTCATCCATGACCCCGGACACTCAGTCCATCATAACAAGTTCAGTTGATGTGATGATCCAAAACTTTTTACAATACAAACACCGGATGACACCAAGGAACAAACTCCTGAAACCATGAATAAATGTTTCAGTTTAACACACAATGACACACATGAAACAACGCCTGGGGTAGAGGTAAGATCTTAAGCCCGAGTCCGAGCCCGACCCGAATTTCGGGCCGGGTCGGGCCTAAAATGTCAATCATTACGTTCGGGTCGGGCTTCTCTCTCGCTGACTTTTTTTTAAAATAAATATATGTTTATAAAAATGTATACTAAAACGATGTGTGGATACTAAACTAAGGAATACCGTGGTCCGCAAAAAAACAGAAGTCGCCTCATCACAACACGTACTGTACTAAACTCTTGCAATGACAGTTCAAAGAACTCCTTCCTGTCTCTGTCTATTATCCACCTGTCATTGTTCTTCTTTGTCTCTCTGCCTCTCTCTCTCTCTTAAAGTGCCGCGCTAGATTCTTAAGGACGTACTGCTGCTGTGGTTTATGGCCCAATTTTCAACCCGTCAAAATGACGGACGGCCTTAAATTTTTCCCATCAACTCTTAAAAAAATCCGTCAATGATGGAAAATTGTCGGTTAATGTAACCTCTGCAGACACAGAAATATAAAAGATGTAAATGTTTATACAGTCTTGTTTAACTTAGATTTCGTTACAAAAGACAGGCTTTAATTTGTCATCATAAATCACCCCTCCTCCTCCCGAGTCCTCACAAATAAAATATGAAATTTCGGGTTTGCTTCGGGCTCGGGCCTGCAAATCAAGTTAATTGGTCGGGCTCGGGCTGGGTCGGGCTTTAATACCCGCGGGCCTGGGTCGGGTCGGGCTGGATTTTTTAGGCCCGATCTTACCTCTAGTTTGGGGTCATAAATGACCCCGCTTGGTAGGATGAAGGTTAAGTTGTACTGTAAATCTCATTTACAGTGCTTTGATTGCTGTATTCTATATCTTGGTATTGAGTGGAATAGAGTGAGAAGTGGAAATAGAAAGATGTCATGATTTGAATAGAGAGTAATGATTATTTGTTCTGCACTCTATGTGTAGACTGGTTTTTTCGTTTTGCTGGATTTGGACTTGATTCAGAGTCCGAACCGAGGTGGTTCGGTGGCGAGCCAGGAAGGACGAACGACTCAGACGGAACGGTGCACAGTCTGGCCAACTGTGGGATCCACTCTGAGGAACTAAAGACATCGCTTCACTTCATTTGTGATACAGATAAGAACATTACATACACAAAATCTACCTGGGTAGTAACCATTTGAATGGAACATTACACACACAAGACACAGAACTGAACTGAGCATTTACCTTCTAAGAAAGAAGGAGGGACAATTTATTTTGGACTTTTATTTATTTTATTTTATTATTTTTTCAATTATTTGGGGAAGAGCTCTATTTTATTTTGTTTGTTTTGGGTACCTTTTATGTTCATACACTGTAAAGTGTTATTGTTGTGGCAATAAATTGTCAACTTCATGGTATCATTGCGTGACTATTACCAGCTTTCCGAACCTAGAGGGAATGTATGTGTTAGGGCTGTGCAATTAATCGAAATTCAATTATGATTTCGATTATTACACGCAACGATTACAAAAATTATGTAATCGAGAAAAAACGATTATTAATTTTGAGTTGTTTAATTCACGCACACGCAAGCTACCATGAGCTGCTCTGCCCCGCCCCCCTCTAAGCTACAGCTGCCTGCTAGCCGGCAGGTCCACCCCAAGAGGAAAGTTGTACCTAGCGGTCTGGAAAAATAGCAGGAGAATCGCAGCACAAGTGCTTGGTAAACAAAAAAGGCAAGTCAAATTCAATTGTATGGAATCACTTTGGGTTTGATGAAGAGCAAAAACCCATTACGTGCAAAAAGTGTTTCGTAGTTGTGTCCGCACCGACTGGTAACACAGCAAACCTTTTTAACCATCTAAAGTTTAACCACCGCGACCTTTATCATTATCTTATGAAAAACTAAAACACATAAAAAAAACTCCATCTACAACTTCGTCCGCAATACAATCTTCAGTCTCCGAATCTCTTTACGCTGCAACTCCCGTATTAACCTAACTGAAACCTCACGGCACGTCACTGAATTTACTATGTTTCATACTACACTGAACATACTTGAATTTATAATTTGCACTTTACGGGAGTTTTTTTTTTTTTTATTGCTCCAGTTCTATGGCAAGTCTAGAGCAGTTTAATTCCAGTGCACTATTTGTTTACAAAAGGAAACATACTTGAATTTACAGTATACTTATTGGCATTCAAAGATTTTTTTTGTTTCGTACAAAAGTGAACATACGTTGTTTTAATGGTTAAAAGCTTTATTTATATTTAAAGAGCATATCTTACATTGTTTTGCAAGAAAAAATAAACAACTTTAAGGTTAACAAATAATTGTTTTTAATAATCGTGATTTCAATTATTGCTAAAATAATCGTGATTATTTTTTTTTCTATAATCGAGCAGCCCTAGTATGTGTTGTAGTGTGTTCTTTCAAACCAGGCTGCAGGCGCTACATTAACATTGATTAGTTAGAGTATTGCTTAATATATCCACAAGAGTTTTGCTTTGGCCCCAACTTTATAGTGATGCTCCTAGATTTTTGCTGGTGCGCCCAACTTTTTGGAGTTGGGAGCACCAGTACTCCGAAGTCAAAAAGTTAGTCGAGAGCCCTGTACACTATGCCTAAAAATAATGATATCTTCAAATTTTTGTCTTTGTTTTAGCGCAAAAAAAAAAATCATGAAATTATGAAAATTCTTACATGTACAAACTATCCTGAAACAATAAAATGTGAATAACCTGAATAAATATGAACAACCTGAAATATCTAAAGAAAATTCAGCACAATTTTACCTATTTTCTGTCTGTTAATCTGTTTAGTGTCTTTGTGGCAGATACAACAGGACAAAAATAGGGCTGACAAGCCACTCCAGGAGCCACAAAAACTGAAGTCATGGTCGTCATAGAGACTGATGGACGAACAACTGTGTCGTTGTAGAATATAAAAATTACATTTATTTTTCTTAAGAAATTTCAGTTTTTTCAGGTTATTCACATCTTTTTTGTTTGGATAGTTTATAAAAGTAAGTATTTTCATAATTTAATGGGGTTTTTTTGCACTACAACAGAGACAAAAATTTGGAGTCGTCATTAATTATAGGTTATTATGCTATTATTTTATTGGTCCGGCCCACTGGAGATCATATTGGGGTGAATGTGGCCCCTGAACTGAAATGAGTTTGACACTCCTGGATTAAATAATGTTCATATAAGTGTGTTTCAGTCTGTCAAAAGAAGTTAAACTAATATTTGTTTTCATGTGAACTCATGTGACACTGGCGGTGGAATGTAAATAATGCTTCCTTTCCACTGATAGGATAATCTTGGCTTGGTATTGCATTTCCATTCCACATGTAGTAGTCCTTCATTGTCGTTGGTTGTCATAGCGATGCATCACGGGATGTCAAATGAGCTACAATCGAGGCAGGATTAATCTCAGAACTGTGATTATTATTTTTTCAGTTAGAAATGTCATTTAGACTTAAAACCTACGACAGATTGATCCAGATAAAGCCTTCTTTAGAGGTTTCCCACCGGCTCAGCTGGGTGTGTCTCACATTGCGATATGCTACCGTCGCAACAATAGCTCAACCAGTCTTTGATTTCCATGATTTAAAATACTGAAGAATAAATCTGAGGTTCATCTACTGCACTTGAGTATTTCCATTTTATGTTACTTAGTACTTCTACACCACTGGGCCTCAGAGGTAAATCATTACTGAGCATACGGGTGCCAAATATGTTAATCGCAATCGACCGGTAGATCACAAAGGTAGCACCTCCCGATGAGATTTGAATTGATACATAGTGCTTCCAGTCCCAAATCTTTTTCTTTCTGACACAGGGTCGTCACGCACACGGTCAAACTACTGCAAAATTTTAACGCACTAAGTGAAGCAGTTAACCCTTTATAACCTCTGCAAGGAGGTATTGTGATCACTTTGCTTTGTTTGTTTGTTTGTTTGTTTGTTTGTTTGTTAGCAACTTTACAGGAAAACTATTCCAACCGTCTTTACCAAATTGTACCCACAGATAGGCCTAGGCCCTGGGACCAACCCATTAAATTTTGGGCCAAGTAGGCCAAAGTTCAAGGTCACAGCAAGGTCACAAAACCTCCAATTTTCCTCTCTCTCTCATCATTGAGCAATTTTCGAAAATTCATAAAAAAATTCAAAACGACTCTGATTAGCCTCCAATTTGATCCACCTGCAGCTTAGAACAATATCTTGTATCTGGCATAAAATTGTCCACATCCACTGTGGAATGTGGACTCTGTGGACATTTACATTTGACACTGAAAATCCCATTTACCACACATTTTTCGTTAGAACTCAACAAATATTGATTGGAATTGAATCTAATTTGACAAACACATGACTGGTGCCAAGCTGCAACTTTGTCTGCTGTATGGAACAACCTGGAAACTGTTGAATTAAAAAGAAATAGTCAATCCACACATGCACATCGTTCGGGGTGCTTGGCGGAGGTTTGAGTTATTTGACCACTTGTTTTTGTTTGTTGTTTAAAGTAATTAACGACTAAATAAACTACTACTATTACTACTACTATTACTACTACTAATACTACTACTACTATTACCACTACTACTACTACTACTACTACTACTACTACTATTACTACTACTACTACTACTACTACTACTATTACTACTACTACTACTACTACTACTACTACTATTACTACTACTACTGCTACTATTACTACTACTATTGCTACCACTACTACTACTACTATTACTATTACTACTACTATTACTACTACTACTACCATTACTAATACTACTATTACTACTACTACTACTACCACCACTACTACTACCACCACTACTACTACTACTACTACTACTATTACTACTACTACTACCACTATTACTACTACTACTACCACCACTACTACTACTACCACTACTATTACTGCTAATACTACTATTACTGCTAATTCTACTACTACCACTACTACTACTACTACTACCACCACTACTACTACTACCACTACTATTACTGCTAATACTACTATTACTGCTACTACTACTACTACTACTACTACTATTACTGCTAATAGTACTACTACTACTACTACTACTACTACTACTACCACTACTATTACTGCTAATATTACTATTACTGCTAATACTACTACTACTACTACTACTACCACCACTACTACTACTACTACTACTACTACTACTCTATGTTCCCCCCAGAAATGCTGGGCCCCATGAATTTGTCATGCCCCCCTCCCCCCCCCCCCCCCCCCCCCCCCCTCTTTACGACACCCCAGGTCTTGCCCAAAACCGTTTCCCCATGTGGACTGGATCTGAGGATCAAACCTCTGAGCCACAACTACCCCAGTTTTACTTGTAATGGAGTATTTGTATTATTTTAGGGGTACTTCCACACACTCCTAGTGGACTCCAGGGCATGCTGTGTGAAAGGATGACTCATCTGTGCTGGAAACACAGAGAAACAAATAAACAGACATGGGGAACAACAGTGCAGCCCTCTGGTAACACACACACACACACATATACACACACAAATATACACACCATCTATCCATCATATTCATATTCTTTATCTCACACACACACACATTTCATTAACTGAAAATGACACACTCACTACACTGACTCACACCTTCCTAAATGTGTGTGCGTGTGTGTGTATGTAAATGTCTTCCTCAGAGATCGGTGTGAAGCCAACACTTTTCTGTTTGTATTTCTAATCAGTGTGAAATATCGTGTTAGCTGCTAATCTGATTGCTTTTTGCTTCAAAAGGCCACACAAAATTGATCTCAAAATATCTGGCATCATCGGCTTTGCTGTGCTGTGTGTTTGTTTTCTATTCTGGGCGAGGATTTTCTAATACCTAAAGGTTTTGTGAAGCTCCAAATGGGGCGTATCTTTAAATCTATATACAGTCTGACATCCTGATGCTGTAAAACTGCACCACTTTTTCTTCAGAAGGAGCTAAATTTATTTATTTAACTCAAAGACTGTGATTTGTGTTTGGGACACATACACTGTATAAAAACCACCCGTTGAAAAAAAACAAAAAACGGTTATATTCCGTTAGCAGGGGTGCCGAAAAAATACTGTAAATAACCATCTCATAAAAATATGGTAATTTTCCATAATTAAAATGCACTTTTTTGCCCTAACTTTACATGAGATTTTGCATATTTTTTGACTTTTTAATGTTTAATGAAGAATATTTACATGTATTAAAACAATCAAATTACCTATAAATATATATATAAATAATTTTCAGTGAGACTCAGTTGTACAATCCATTGATAAAAACTGTATTTGGACAGTGTCTCAGTGTTTATACATGTTATACATTCACAAAAATACATTTATTCAAAATTTTTGTTGTGAAGCCTCTCGTAATTACACAAGATATTTGTCAATTAACAAACAAGTCTGGTTAAACTTGCAGAACAAATACTTCTTTTACGGTTAATTATCAGTAATTTTATCTCATTTTATTATTGTTTTTTTTTTTACGGTATTAAACTTTAAATTAACAGTTTAATCTCATAAATAGAAAATAAATATAAACTGTCCACTGCAGAGGACATTCAAACAATAATTAAATAAATAAATAAATAAAAAATGCATCTGAAAAAAACTGTTGCATCAACATGTTTCCTATATAGGCAGTTATTTCATTAAAAAAATCCAAAACGTGCACTTTCCTGGGTCTCAGGGGGTTAAATATGTTCTTAATTAAACCGTTTTGTTTTTTTTTTAATTCAAGACGCATTTCAACTTTAGCCTAATTTGAAGTAATAAAATCCATCTAAAAAAAAATCTAGATTTTTTTTTTCCTAATTCGTGCATGAAAGGGTTAATGCGCGATCAATCATCACTAATCTGATGATTTTGATTTTCGTAGAGGTGACAGTGGACATGATCACAGATGTCCAGGCATAATCTGGTGATGACTGATCTCTGTTTTCAGACCTTAAACTACGTTTATCATTTTTACATGAAGCGCCTCACGTCTTCTTCTGCCTCATTTAAAGTAATATATTAACTAATTAAACATGAGTCAAAGTCTTTGATTTCCTCTTTGATATCCTGGCATGATTACGCATGAGCCTTTATCTTGTTTCGCTGTGATCAGACTAGGGATGTAACAATATGAAAGTTTCATATCACGGTTATTGTGACCAAAATTATCACGGTTATCATTATATTCGCGGTATTATTGAAATTGTGCTCAAAATGTTCAAAAAGTACTTATACACACACTGAAATAATTTAACCAACTTGTACTAAATAAATAAATGAATAAAATAACTGGCACAATGCACTTTCTGTTGGCAGAAACATTCTGTGCCTATTTTTTTGGCCATTTTTCAGTACTTTTGATTTTGCCTTTATATACTATATAAACAAATGTTTACTATACCCATGTTTGGTATCTTTTTTTCCCAGCATAACTTCATTTATATCATCGGCCTATTTTTTTTTTTTCCACTTTAACCTACTATATCAACATAAAAGGCCAGAAAACAGAAAAAAAAAAATCTGATTTGAAAATTTTTTATACTTTATTGCATAAATAACACAAAGATGCTTAATATAAAATATAAAATATGCAATAAAAACATTTTTAATGCTGCTAATCAGATGTTTTCCCACATTTTAACATACTCTAATACAAGTTATTATTCATTTCATGGAGATAATATGCAAAAAAAAAAAAAAAAAACCTGTTTTGTTTGTTGATTTACACTAAAACACGTTACTGCAGATCAGGTTTATCAAGAACAGCATAGTTACAGTAGTGGTATGAAATGCACTGTATGGGATGATGCATAAGTGTCTATTGTGTTGGCTGATCTGGAATTACAACAATAAAACCCATGAATATACAAGAGAACAGCTGTAGAATAGCTGTCCACTGGAGTGACCACTATGCATGAAAGGGTTAAAAGTGAATATTGGTTCCAAATATTAGGCATATACAATTAAAATTGTAATAAATTAAAACTACACTCAAATATTTAACATAAAAGCAGATCCTTATACAGGGTGAGTCAGAAAAAAACGCTCTTTCCATTTAAAGAAATTGTACTGCTAAAACGGAAACACAGATTTTTCTTTTGACCATACAGTCATATTGATGTGGTTATTGAGCATGTCTGCTGATGTAGTCATAGATTTATTGCATTGCATAAGAGAGAGAAGGTCCGTTGTTTATTGGGCACTGAAATACCTGCCAACACAATGTATGCCACAGTGAACAAACTTGAAATTGACAACAATTACAGGAGTCGGGGCTTTGCTTTCACACTCAGGACATAGGCCTACATGACAGTGCCCAGGGAGTTTTCATCATGGCAAGACCACAGCGATTGCAGGTATTATTTCCTCATCGAGTTGTCTGTTTGGGTCAGGAGGGAAAGTGGCCGCCTAGATCCCCGGACTTGACCCCCCTTGATTTTTTCTTGTGGGGGTATCTTAAAAACCGTGTGTATCAGACTGTTCCACAAACTCTTCAGGAACTCCGAAATCGCATCACGGCTGAAATCCAAGCCCTACGACGAACACGAATGGCGAGAAGAGCTGTGTTAGAGATGCGACAACGAGCACAGATTTGCATCAATCTGAACGGTAGCCAGGTTGAAGGTCGTGCCGGACGACTTCGTTGAGACAAAACATTTTGATGGCGAGTAAACATGCTGTAATGGTTGACAATTTCAGTTTCATTCACGGTGGCATAAACTGTGTTGGCAGATATTTCGGTGCACAATAAACAATGGACATTCCCTCTGTTATGCTATGCCATAAATCAATGATTCAATCGCCAGACATGCTCAATAACTACATCAATATGACTGTATGATCAAAAGAAAAATAAGCATTTCCATTTCAGTGGTAGAATTTCTTTAAATGAAAAGAGCGTTTTTTCTGACTCACTCTGTATAGGTGTTTTTTTCCCTAAAAGTGCGGTAATCAAACACAGTTATTAGACCTGTAACGGTACACGTACTGAACCGAACCGTTTCGGTACACACCTGTTCGGTTTGGTACACAGCCGTACCGAAACGGCACAGTATGATGAGAAAAAGAAAAAGGAACGAAAGACATTGTTTGATGTGGAACTTTAAATCCGCGCAAGTTTCACACGGACATATTGAAGGAGCACACATTGACCCGAAATATGAAATAACAGCTGATATAAGGTAAAAACAAAACAAAAAAAAAAAACAACAAATATGATGTGAACCTGGAAGGAAGAGACTGAAGAACCTCCACCATCAGTACAGTCCAGTTTGGATCAGTTCAGGTTCAGGTGAAAGACAACAACGAGGAAAGAGACGTTAATAAGACGGACGTTGTTTGGCCCCTAGGAACTACGGTAGTTCTAAAACACTGACACTAGCTCTGTCTGTGTCTCTCTCTCACACGCTGTATAACAGAGGAATAGAACTCGGAGTTGGATGTTGAAAGTATATAAAAATAAAGTGTAACTTTCATTTTACACCAGCGTTAGTTATGTTAGTTATGGACCGGAACACCCCCCCCCCCCCCCTCGGCTCTGACCAAACAAACAAAACAAAAAAACAACAAACAAACCATCCCCTAGACAAATCGCACCTTGCACGCACACACATACACACACACACACACACACAAGTACACAAAGTGGCCTAAACAGTTTGTTCTCTGTCCTAAAATAAATAATTAAGTTAATTTTGTTGTTAATGTTTCTCTTCAGTTTGTTTAAACAGAATACCAGTTTACCCTCCTGTTAATGTTGCACTTCATGTGGAATTTTTTTGTTGATATTTTTCTGCAGAATGTGAACTGACAGAACTGTGATTAGAATTTTTTTGTTTGTTCAAAACTACCTTACAGGGAAAAGTGCAATACTAATGTTTAAAATACATTTAGTAATATTAATAATTTATTTTATTTTCTATTTGATTTATAGCAGCAGAATTATATTATTCCTGTTTTCCAATATTGTATTGTGTCCAAAAATGGGGGGAAAAAATGTTCAAAAATTCATAAATGTATTAAAGACATTTTGGGGGGTTTTCTTTCTTCCCGTACCGAACCAAAAAAAAACGAACCGTGGCTTTCAAAACCGAAAACGTACCGAACCGAAAATTTTGTGTACCGTTACAGGCCTAACAGTTATCATGATAATTAAAATTTAAACAGTAATACTAACTGTTGGCAATTTTACCACGGTTTATAGCTATACCGGTAATAGTTACATCCCTAGATCAGACAATTGCACAGGTGTCAAACATGCGGCCCGGGGGCCAAAACCGACCCGCCAAAGGGTCCACTTTGGCCCCCGCGATGAATTTGGAAAATGCAAAAATTACACTGAAGACATTAACAATCAAGGATGTTAGAATCATTTAAGGTCAGTTCAATCTCAAGTGGGTCAGAACCAGTAAAATACTATGATAATAACCTATAAATAATGAAAACTATGAGATACTGTTTTCTGAAAAAAATTAAATTCGGCTCTGTTTTTTTCTGAATTAACGAGAAAATGATCTTGTTAATTGAGAAAAACAGCCAAATTAATTTTTTTGTGTGAATGCAATACGCTTCCGTACATATCAAACAGCTGCTTAATTATAGCCAAATATTCCTCCAGTCCGGCCATGATTCCATTTATTTATTTTTTCCGTACTATTTCCGGGTCAGGTACCCTAACTATATTGAACATAGCAAAATCGAATGAAATGGTCGTTATCCGTTTTTTTCCATTTTTCATTTGAGCACAAAATCGGGAAATGGAAAAATGAACCGTTATCCGTTTTTCATTCTGGTTTTGAAAATGAATTTGATTTTTAGTTTTAAATTGAAAAACGAATGAACAAATGATACACGGATTGGTTCGTTTTTCCTTTTCCCGATTTTGTGCTCAAATGAAACATGGAAAAAACGGATAACGACCATTTCCTTCTTCTGAATGAATGAGATACTGTTTTCTGAAAAAAAAAAAATTCGGCTGTTTTTTCTGAATTAACGAGAAAATTATCTTGTTAATTGAGAAAAACAGCCAAATTTATTTTTTTGTGTGAATGCAATACGCTTCCATACGTATCAAACAGCTGCTTAATTATAGCCAAATATTCCTCCAGTCCGGCCATGATTCCATTTGTTTATTTTTTCCGTAGTAACGACTACTTCTGGGTCAGACACCCTAACTATATTGAAAAAAGCAAAATCGAATGAAATGGTTATCTGTTTTTTCCATTTTTCCTTTGAGCACAAAATCGGGAAATGGAAAAATGAACCGTTATCCGTTTTTCATTCTGGTTTTTGAAAATGAATTTGATTTTTGGTTTTAAATTGAAAAACAAACAAACAAATGATACACAGATTGTATTGCATTCACACACAAAAAAATTAATTCAGCTCTGTTTTCGCAATTAACAAGATAATTTTCTCGTTAATTCAGAAAAACAGAGCTGAATTTAATTTTTTTTCAGAAAACAGTATCTCATTCATTCAGAAAAAGGGCCAAATTAATTTTTTTGTGTGAATGATATATGCTTCCGTATCAAACAGCTGCTTAATTTTTGCAAAATATTCCTCCAGTCCGGCCATGATTCTGTGTGTTTACTTTTTCCCTAGTAACGACTACTTCCGGGTCAGACAACTTAACTAAATTGAAAATAGCAAAAATCGGATGAAACGGTCGTTATCCGTTTTTTCCATGTTTCATTTGAGCACAAAATCGGGAAATGGAAAAATGAACCGTTACCCGTTTTTCATTCTTGTTTTGAAAATGAAACATTTTTGGTTTTAAATTGATAAACGAATGAACGAATGATACACAGATTCAAAACCGGCCCGCCGAAGGGTTCAATCCGGCCTCTGGGATGAATGTGTGAAATTTAGAAATTAACAGTCAAGGATGTTAGAATTATTTTGGGTCAATTCAATCTCAAGTGGGTCAGAACCAGTAAAATACTATGATAATAACCTATAAATACTGAAAACTACAAATTTTTCTCTTTGTTGTAGTGTGAAAAAAAGTAAAATTACACAAAAATGTTTACATTTACAGACTAGCCTTTTGCAAAAAATGTGAATAACTTGAAATTTCTTAAGAGAAGTATGTGAAATTTTAACAATATTCTGCCTGTTACTAAATGTTTTGTGTATTTGTACATCCACAGTGATCTGTAAGTTACGATCCATTATGTATAAACGATAAAACTAAGGAGTAATATTGTTAAAATTGCACTGAGTGTTCTTTCTGTCCATGTTACGTTCAAGTACGGTTCGTAGATGTAAACATTTTCATTACAGAATTTGACTTTTTTCACTCAAAAACAGAGAAAAAAACTTTGGAGTTGACATTATTTATAAGTTTTTCTCCTATTATTTATATTATTTCACTTTAGATGATATTAGGCTGTATGTGGCCCCTGAACTAAAATGAGTTTGACACCTCTGGACTATTATATGATCCGTAGAATGAACAAATATGTGAGTTACGCAAATACTAAATATATACTCACCTCGGGGGTGATTTGTCACCCACATGATGGAGGATTTTCAGTAGCGCTGCTGTTTGCATCGATAAAAGGGGTTGTCAGTTGTATTGACCAGACAAACATACGAGCTGAGGAGTAATGAGCCGTCACCTGCCGCTGTGTCGCTGCATTAAAAGATTTGGGTGGAAGAAGAACAGAAGAGCTGCAGATGACGGAACAGGGACGGGCATGGTGTGTCACATGACCACATGTAATCAAGACTGAAGAATGGATGTATTTGACACTCTGTCAGGTTTACTGGACTATCAGTTCTTTTTTTTTTTTTTTTTAAATTATCTTTTTATTGAACATTCCACATACAGCTGGTACATAATGGCTGAGGTTTTTTTTTTTTTTCTTTCTCTTTCCACTCTCCTCCAAATGTAATATCTTTAAATTAAACATGACAATCAAAAAATTGAAAATATAGAAAAAGAAAAAAACAAAAAGAAAGGTATAGACATCCTCATTCTTTTACTTTAAATCAGTGTTTCTCAAACTGTGGGGTGTGAAGGCTTTCCAGGGGGGGCATGGGATCATTCCTGGGTGTTTTGGTTTTTTTCTTCAGGTTCGAACATGTAGCAGGTGGAACTAATGTTTTAGCATTGGAGCACCCTGGACTCATTTTAGGGACGTACAACAAACCAATCTACTCCCATGGTGATCTGTCACTAGACTAGACCAAGAGTTTAGGTTTGGACAATGGACAAAGACTGGACTGGAAAAGAAAAATGTGCAATGTTTCTGGTTTTGCACAGTTTGTACAGATTGCACTTTAATGTTCTGAGATGTGCAACGGAAACAGGCTCACTGCAGCCACTGATATTGTTAAAATGTTCATCTTTGTTACCAAAATTTGTTTGTTCTACAAAAAAAATGTACCTTATTACCTCCGCCAAGGAGGTTATGTTTTTGCCAGGGTTTGTTTGTTTGTTTGTTTGTTTGTCTGTCCGTTAGTGTGCAACATAACTCAAAAAGTTAAGGACAGATTTGGATGAAATTTTCAGGGTTTGTTGGAAATGGGATAAGGAAGAATTGATTAACTTTTGGGGGTGATCCGGAAGAAATCCTGGATTCTGGATCACTTTGAAATTTTCGTTAACATTGTGGTAAATGGGGCCAAAATTTTCGTTTCCCAATATCTCGCTTAATTATTGACCAAAACTCATGAAATTTCACTCAGGAATTGACAATGGGGTCCTCTATCACATTTCAAAGGCTGATCCGGATCTGATCCAGAAGGCGGATTTTATCTCAATTTATATAAAAAATGGGGGTGCCCTTACTTTTTGGCCTACTGTGCCTTTAATATTAAAGGTAGAAATTTCTGACAAGCGCCATCGTGTAGCTCAGTCAGTTCCGCATCGGGAGTATGCCACCGGATTTCATGTAGCTTTAATACTTAAGGAGCTAGATCCAGAAGAAAACCGCCATTACGAGAAATGTGATTTTCGTGAATAACTACTGAACTAATAAGGATATAATTATGAATCCAGTTGCTAATGGTATGTTTTCATGGTCAAGGAATCTTAAAATATAGGTCAAATAAATATGGGACTAATATTTATGGTGGAAATCACAATATGGGGGAATTGTGCAAATCTCATGCAATTTGACTCGGATTTACAATGGGGTGTTCTATCAAATGGCAAAGACTGATCCGGATCTTTCAAAAAGTTATGGACAGATTTGGATGAAAATTTCAGGAAATATTGATACTGGCACAAGGAACAAATGATTAAATTTTGGTGGTGATCGGGGGGGGGCACTGATCTGCCTTGGCGGAGGTCTGCGCTCTCAGAGTGCTTTTCTAGTTGTCATAGTTTTAAGATAATTACACATTTTCTATTTTTAAGTGTAAAAATAATGTCTCAGGGAGCAGTTTTGTTGAGGTCATTTATATTGTTCACTCAAAAATCAAAGTTATTTTTAATTTGCACAACAAATTATTCAAGGAAAAGCAAAAAGTATTCTAACAATATTGATGTTTCTTTCAATAAAAGTTATAATTGCACCACAGGTACAATGTTGTTGGGGTTGAGGGGGGCTTGGAGATTTTTTGTGCTCCAAAGGGGGGGCCCGACAGAAAAAGATTGAGAACCACTGCTTTAAATCAAATTAGGGAATGACCATTCCTTTCCAAGTACACAAATAAAATTATGCCCGGGACTTCGTGGTTCTATGCATTCCACCATACATTTTGCCTGGTTACACTGACAGAGTTTTACTATGTTACCAGCGCAGGGAATATATTAAACCGAAACAAATACACAAATATAATTGACAAGAACAAACCAAACCTCTGTAGCATGAACTACGGCACAGGTGTCAAACATGCCAAATGGGGGCCAAATCCGGCCCACCAAAGGGTCCAGTCTGCCCCTTTGGATGAATGTGTGAAATGCAAAAATTACGCTAAGATGTTAACAATTCTTTTAGTTCAGGTTCCACATTCAGACCAATTCAATCTCAAGTGGGTCAGACCAGTCAAATACTATCATAATAACATATAAAAAATGACAACTCCAAATTTTTCTCTTTGTAAATGTAAATATTTTCATGTATTTACACTAAAACAAAGTATAATTTCACAAAAAATGCGAATAACCTGAACAAATATGAACAGCCTGAAATGTCTTACGAGAAGTAAGTACAATTTTAACAAGATTCTGTTTGTTCCTAAATGTTTTGTGTGTTTGTAGATCCACTGTGATCTGTAAGTTATAATGTACATGTGTAAATGATAAACTGAAGCAGAATATTGTTAAAATTAGACTTATTTTTTTCAGTTTGTTCATGTTATTCACATGTTTTGAAAAGAGAGTTTGCAGATGTAAACCTTTTCATGATGTAAATTTACTTTTTTCGCTCTAAAACATAGAGAAAAGTTTGGAGTTGACATTATTTATATATTATGTTATTATTTTACTAGTTCGGCCCACGGCAGATCAAATTTAGCTGAATGTGGCCCCTGAACTAAAATGAGTTTGACACCCCTGAACTTTTTTTTTTTTTTTTTTCCACAGTATACATCTCAGATAAAATCAGACCTAATTGGTTTTATGTACTCTATCCAGTTTTCCCAAATTCTTTTAAACCTATCCACTTCCAGTCTTAGAGAAAAAGTGAGCTTTTCCATCACATAAATATTGTGCATTACCTCAACCCAGTCCTCAACCTTAGGTACCTCATTCTTCATCCACTTATCTAGAAAAGTTTATGTCCAGTTTCCTCAGATATAGTACCTCAAATGTACATGGAAGGTCTACTTTCAGTACTTTTTCCATACAATTCTTAAGCTCCTGCCAGTTGCTACCAATGGAGGGACAACTCCAGAATACATGGAAGTGGTCAGCTTTATCAGTTCCACATTATCTCCAACACTTTGTGTCATGATACTTTGTCTGTGCTGGTGTTCTATAGAGTCTTATGATGTTCTTCCACCCGTGTTCTCTCCATGATAAGGAGCAAGTTGTTCTCCACTGCTGTTCATTTATCTCATCCCATTCATCCTCTGCTATGACGGACTTTCAGTTCTAATCAGTCTTTGGCCCAATCCCAGTTCACTGTGGAAACTTCATACTGGACTTCAAACAACATGGATTCTGTTCCTCTCCACTCTTCCTCCAGACTCTGGGACCTCGATTTCCAAATTACATGCAAAATTTACTTTCACTTTGGACTTTGCACAGTCAGTGATGATTTGGTCTGCCATTGCATCTGCTGGTGTTGGTCCACTGTGTTTTCTGAAGTCCACAGTCCACACACCCATCTACCAGGATATTTTAGAACACTTTACGCTTCCTTCTGCTGACAAACTGCTGGCTGATCATCTCCATGCCACACCACACTGATGCAGTACTTCATGTAAAAGGAGAACCAACCAAGTCTTGAGTCCATAGAAATGAACTTACTTTTTAGAAGACTGACATTTCGGTTTAACCCTTTCATGCACGGTGGTCACTCCAGTGGACAGTTCTTCTCCAGCTGTTCTCTTATATATTCATGGATTTTGATGTTTTAGTTTCATATCAGCTAACATAGTGGACGCTTATATTTCATCCCATACACTGACATTAATGACATTACTGTAACTTTGCTGTTCTTGATAAATCTGATCTGTACTAACATGTTTGAGTGTAAATCAATTGCTTGGTATTGTTATTAGACTGAAATTAACAACAAAAGGTTTTTTTTTTGTTTTTTTTGTTTTTTTGCATATTATCTCCATGAAGTGAGTACTAACTAGCATTAGAGTATGTTAAAATGTGAGAAAACATCAGATTAGCAGCATTAAAATGTTGATATTTCATAGATTTTACACAATGTAACCCTAACCCTAACATGTTTCTTTGCTTCAAAAATTAAACACATGCACTGGAAAAAAAAACAAAAACAAAAACAAAGATAAGTTGACTGAACTTAACTAAGTGAAGTCATTTTGTTGCTTTGACTGAGTTAATTTCAATCAACTTGCAGTGTCAAGTTTATTACACTGTAAAACACAAGTTGATGCAACATGCAAGTCTGATGACTCGCCTTCCTGAATCAAGTAAGTTGAACTTGAAAAAATTATTTGAGATAACTTTAAGAGATGCTGGTTGAATTTATTTTATCAAGTTCCTACAACTGTCAATCAAGTTGGCTCAACATGGAATATGTAACTGATACAACTTGCGATTTGTGGACTCAACTTGCTGTGTCAAGTAATGTGGACTTCAAAATATTACTTAAGAGAACTAAAAAAAGATGGTGTTTGAACTTATTTTATCAAGTTACGGCATTTTTTTTTTTTTTTTGCTCATGCTCTATTGAAATATATATAAATATATAAAAGAAAATTTCTATCGCATTGTTTTTTTCATGCCTCAAGAGGAATAAAAACACTGAGGAAAAAAATCTTGAGTAAAGTTCTCATAATTCATGCATGAAAGGGTTAAAATATCTTTTTGATTGATTTTGATTGAATTGATTTTTCTGAGACACAAATTTTGGGTGTTCATTATCTGAAAGCCATAAACATCAAAATGTCAAGAAATAAGGCTTGAAATATTTCACTCTATGTCTAATGAGTCTATTTAATATATGGGTTTCACTTTCTGAAATGAGTGATAAAAAATATTGAACTTTTTCATCATATTCAAATTTTTTGAGATGTACCTGTACATCAGGTTTTTCAAGAAAAAAAAAAAAAATCACACTGATCATGAAGAGGGCTTTGAAACTGATGTATCAAATATGATACACTTTGGCGTGATAGGGTTAAGCAACTTTTGAAATCTATCTTGTCCACCTTTTCATTAGTCACTTAAAATACTTAAAATATTCACTTCATTGTTAATTTTCACATATTTGTTCAAATTCATTATGCATCAAATCATAAAAACTATTAAAAGGAAATATGGTCAAACCCTAATGAGTTTAGAAAATTATTAAAGATTATTTTAATAAAAATAAAATGGTGACAGGGTTGAAATGAGAATAACAGGGTTAATACATGTATGATGCATAGGGATGGGAATCAATAAGAATTTAATGATTCCGATTCCATTATCGATTCTCTTATCGATTCTCATTGGGTGAGGGAATAAAAGAGTACAAACGGGTGTGTTTGCATTAATTGTCTTTTATATTTCCATATAAATAACCATAAATTTATTGCTGCTTTAAATTGGAGATTCATTTTTTTAAGAGCTTGGCTGTAATTGAAATTCATCTTATGTTGACATTTATATTACCTGCACGATCACTGCACAAATATGTACCATTCATCATTAGGGATGGGAATCGAGAACCGGTTCTTTTTGAGAACCAGATTCCAGTAGCTTGATTCCTTGGAATCGTTTGCCTGCCTGCTTAACGATTCTGCTTATCGATTCCACCTTCGTTGCACATGCGCGATGACGTCATGCGTACACTGCATTGTTTTGGTCAGAACGTAGCCAAGATGGTGTTGACGCAGAAACGGTCTAAAAAGACAACACCAGGTCCACTGGAACAAGCACAGCTTCCATTTCTTCATAAGGCCGGAATCCCTCCAATATTCTCAAACATTTGTCCACAACATGTGATTCATTTGACATGTTACTTAGCAGAGCTTGTGAATCTATCGGCAGAGTGAACACCAGGCCGTCATTCGGGCCCAGTTCCAGTTTGGGTGCGGGCAACAAACGTCGTACCCCCTCAAATACAAGTTTCCGAAGGTAGGGGAAAGGAAATGAGGTGCACAACAACAGGAGACGGGCCAAGTCAAACCGGTTCCACGTAGTAGAAATGTGACAATAGAGGAATCAGTAAAATGTCTTAAGTTTCACTTTCACTGTGCGCCCCTGTTGAGCCGCATTCTGTAATAAATTCCCAATATGTAATAAAAGTTCAAAATGTAATAAGAACGTCACGTCATCTTGTAATAAAGCCGCATTATGTAATAAACTGACGCATTTTGTAATAAACGACCTCAATGCATTATGTAGTAAATTTTTTCGCATTATGTAGTAAGTTATTACAATTTGAGAAATTTATTACAAAATGCACTTGACGCATTTTTATTTTCAGGAAAATGTAATGTACTAAATTAATCTTTAAACTGTGTGGTTAAAGTTCTGATTACATGACCTGTAGCTCCTGTGACTAATTTCTTCTAAATTGCTCTGAAATTATATTAATTTGGATTGTCATTACATAATGCACCATGTTATTACATTTTTTTTAAAAATAAAAATGTGTCAAGTGCAGTTTGTAATATATTTCACAAATTGTAATAACTCACCACATAATGTGAAAAAATTTATTATATAATGCGTTGATGTAGTTTATTACAAAATGCGTCAGTTTATTACATAATGTGGCTTTATTACAAGATGACGTGACATTCTTATTACATTTTGAACTTTTATTACATAATGGGAATTTATTACATAATGCAGCTCAACAGCCCCCCCAACTGGGCCCGGCGTCATCTGTTATTATTATTTGTACATACTGTATATCTTATATTTTTTGTGCAGAGATGGAAATATAAAAGACAGTTAATGCAAACACACCCATTTGTACTCTTTTATTCCCTCACCCAATGAGAATCGATAAGGAATCGGATCAATAAGCAAAATCGATAATGGAATCGGAATCGTTAAATTCTTTTTGATTCCCATCCCTACATAAAGGTTTTGTGGTTGCCGACCTCTGCTCTACTTGGACGAACTGACCAAAACGTGTTGCCAGAGACCTTCAGAGTCATTCTGCGCTGCAGGTGGGTTAATTGCGTTAACATTTTGAATCAAATTAATCATGATGATGAATTAATTTTAACACCCCTAGCTAAAAATAAGAAAAAACAAACAAAATACATAAGTCTGACATCCCAACATCACAATTCAGAGTGTTGTCAAAAGGTCTTATTGTGTTTTTGTTGTTGTTCTTGTTGTTTTTGTTCCCCCATCAATAACACTGGTCAACAACAAATTTATTGTTTAAGTTTTTTGATCTGATTTAGGATAATTGTGGTGTGCTGAATCCAAAAATCACATTAATTTTGCTCAATCAGGTCAACTTTCTGAACTATGCTACATATTGTTTTTTTTTAACATTTTTGCTTACATTTATGGGCATTTTTGCATCATGTGATACAAAATTCTTTTATATTTCTTGCAATAAACAAATTCTGAAGATTTTACTTTTGCCAATTTATGATTTTGTTTTTTTAATATTACAGGTGAATGAAATGGCTTCGACTAGAAGATCTTGCAAAAAATAAGCCTGATGTATTCTGCTACATCTGCGGTGAATACACCATTGTACCTAACAGGAATCCTGTTAGAAAATGATTTTTTTTCTCTTAAAACCTATTTTGGGTGAGAACTATATAAAAGATCAACTGATAAAGTCACAAAAATGTAATCAATTTTGTGAGAAGATCAAATTTTTCAAAATCAAATTAGCAAAAAACCCTGACCTGATTGAGAAAAACAGATGTCATTTTTGGATTTAGCGGTGCAAAATGGTCCTAATTCAGTTGAAAAAACCTAGACAACTTGCAAAAAACATTTTTTTTTGTAACCCAGTGTAATGAATGTTCCTCACATTTCCTTCAGTTTCCAGTTGACTACACTCAACATACAACATGGATATGTGTTTAGCTTCTCATAATAGCTCTCCTAAAAGAACTAGTGAACTGAATAATTGGATAATTTCACTGCTCTATGTCCTGCAAATGCCATCAGCATAACACTGCAGTTACTGTATGAGTAGACAAAACAGACAACGACTAAAGGATCATTTATTATCTGTCTTTTTTTTTTTTACCAGTAAGTGTCAGATGTCGAGTTCAGGGAATTTGTCACAGCATAAATCATTTACAGTTTTCATCTGAACAACAGCACAGGGAGCATTTGCATTGTAAAAATGACTCCGGATGATGCTGTTCTGAGATAGAAAAAGAAAATATATATGGAAATTGCCAGTGGTTGTGATTGATCACCTCTGGAGGGATGATCTGTCCTCAAAGTGCAGGTTGTTCAAGAACTAGGAAATATATGTGTTCAAAATTTAGCTGTAAACTCAAATTTCAACGAGGTGTACGCTGTCGGGGGGCTGATACTAAGGGTATATCCCCAAAATAATAACAACAGATGACACCAGGCCCGGTTTTTGGGGGGGGCGTACAGCGAAAGTGAAACTAAAGACGCTTTACTAATTCCTCTGTTGTCGCATTTCCACTACATAGAACCGGTTTGACTCGGCTCATCTCCCGTTGTTGTGCACCTCATTTCCTTTCCCCTACCTTCGGAAACTTCTATTTGAGGGGGCACGACGTTTGTTGCCCGCACCGGAACCGGAACTGGGCCCGGATGACGTCCTGGCATTCACTCTGCTGCTAGATTCACAAGCGCCGCTAAGTAGCGAATCAAATACATGACATCCCTGTAAATGAATCCCATGCTGTGGACAAATGTTTGAGCATATTGGAGCAGTGGTGTAGTCTACGTGACACACAGGTATATGCCGTATACCCACTACAAAAGGTCCCAAATTTCCGTATATTCATTCATTATCTGAACCCGCTTTATCCTCACTAGGGTCACGGGGGTCGCTTGGAGCCTATCCCAGCTACACAGGGGCGAAGGCGGGGTACACCCTGGACAAGTCGCCAGTTCATCGCAGGGCTGAACATATAGAGACAAACAATCACTCTCACATTCACACCTATGGGCAATTTAGATTAACCAATTAACCTATCAGTGCATGTCTTTGGATGGTGGGAGGAAGCCGGAGTACCCAGAGAGAACCCACGCAGACACAAAGAGAACATGCAAACTCCACACAGAAAGGTCCCACCCCCCGTCGACTGGTGTTGGAATCGAACCCAGGACCTTCTTGCTGTGAGGTACGAGTGCTGACCACTGCACCACTGTGTCGCCCATTCCAATCCCAATTCCAATTCACCAATTTCCGTATAACCACTGAAAATACGCAAAGATACGTATCGGCATGGTTTTGTGACATTACTTTCACTTTACTGTTCATAAATTCCACTTCTCTGCACTACAAAGCGGACACTTTTGGACCATATGGGGCTTCCGTCAAGCGTAACGTTACCTGATGTTTACAACTAAGGAAGCAGTCAAATTGTACGGCAGGAACGACTGGTCTAACACTAGTCAGTGAAGGATAGTGTTGAAAAAATGAAAAGAAAACAAAGCCAAATGACACTGTTTCGGTAAGTCCACTATTACTACTGCCACTTCGGGGACAGTACAGCTGTGCTGTTCTTGCTGCTGACACTAGTATTACTGTTATGGCCGTTGATCAGGGGTGTTAACCTACACAGCTGTGGGGGGGCCCAAGGGAGAGGGGGGCCCATGGGAAGTTAAGATTTTTTTTTTTTAAGTATTTTTTTCCTGTTGTTCAGCTAAATTACATGATAAATATCGACCTATATGCAAGCTTCGCACATTAGATTTTATAAATTGGTATATTATTGTATTCCAAAAAAGTAAAGACTGCTGTCACTACTCTGTGAACACCCCTTGAGAAAATCGCAAAATGGTGGAGGGATTTCACCCTTCTGAAGAAACGGAAGCTTTGACAGTGTTCCAGTGGACCTGGTGTTGTCTGTTCGGACCGTTTCTTCAACACCATGTTGGCTATGTTCTGACCAAAATAATGCAGCGCACGTGTGACGTCATCGTCCATGTGCAACAAAGGCGGAATGGATAAGCAGAATCGTTAAGCAGGCAGGCAAACGATTCCAAGGAATTGAGCTACTGGGATGTGGTTCTCAAAAAGAACCGGTTCTCGATTCCCATCTCTACTTACCACAAAATGATGTTATCCATCAGAAATTTGAATGTGTCTGCCTCAGGGCACTACAACTTCCCATGTGGACTAAGGACTAAACTGAGCATGTGCAGAGTGAATTAGGTGAGTCCTAAGTTGTTCCTGATTGGAGCAATTCCAAGAGTTACAACTGTCCCCAGTCTCCCCTACACTATTAATACCCAGGCGTGTATGCAGAATGAAATTGTGAGGTAAACAGGAAGTGCACGGACATGGGTGTGTGTTGACATGTTCTTTATGACTGTAACTGGGAACGTCAGCAGCGTGCATATAAATACCAGCAGAAACAGAACAGCTCAATCATAATACTTGACTCAGATTTGACCAGTGACGCTTGGATGATTTATCGCATTTAATATGAAGAAAATGTCACAAGTCCTCATCTGGTTGGGTTCATTCAAATGCCAGTGAGAGGATTTAAGTATTTAAAGACAAACCAGAGTTTCCGAGTTTAGACGACAGAATGAAATTCACACCGCAGTCCAGGTCTGTTTGCATTCAGTGGGCTCGTTTGTGCACAGGAGACCCGGCCTATTCATTGCTCACCTCTAATCAATATTCAGTCTGTCCATGTCCATCTGAGTGAGAGGGATGAAAAGGTTTCATGTGATTGCATCAGGTAATCAGTGTCCTTCCATCCAGTCTGCCTCCTGCATACTGGGCTCCAATCAACCTTCTGTCACCCCCCCCCCCCCCCCCCCCACAGCCTCCAGCTGTCAATCCAGTCCTCCCTGAAATGTACATAACGCTAGATTTACTCAGCTACTTTGTCTGCTTATTAGTACCTTAGGTAATGTTTTCATCTGGGTTTGTATGTTTGTCTGTGTCCAAGATAACTCAAAAAGTTATGAATGGATTTGGATGAAATTTTCAGGAAATGTTGATACTGGCACAAGGAACAAATGATTAAATTTTAGTGGTGATCGGGGGGGGGGGGGATTTTTGTCTCATAATTGTGTCTTCTAATCTCATAATTTCAATTTGTTACACTGTATTAAAATAATAATAATAATAATAATAATAATAATAATAATAATAATAATAATATTCCGGCAGCAGGGGTGCAGAAAAAATACTGTAAAACAACGCAAAATAACCATCTCATAAAAATACGGTAATTTTCCATAATTACAATATAGTTTTTTGCCCTAACTTTACATGAGATTTTGCATATTTTTTTGACTTTTTAATGTTTAATAAAGAAGATTTACATGTATTAAAAATATCAAATTACTTATAAATATATATATAAATAATTTTCAGTGAGACTCAGTTGTACAATCCACTGATAAAAACTGTATTTGGACAGTTTATCAGTGCTTATACATGTTATACATTCACAAAAATACATTTATTCAACATTTTTGTTGTGAAACCTCCCATAATTACACAAGATATTTGTCAATTAACAAACAAGTCTTGTTAAACTTACAGAACAAATACTTCTTTAACGGTTAATGTTCAGTAATTTTATCTGGTTTTATTTATTCATTTATTTATTTATTTATTTTTTACAGTATTAAACTGTAAATTAATAGTTTAATCTCATAAATAGAAAATAAATATTTGTAAAATTATGATACATTTGCAAATGTATTTTAAATGTATTTTTCTGTGAAAAAAGAACAAATTTCTTTTAAAAAATTTAAATTTTTTGGTTATTCACAGTTCCAGTTTTTTCATGTTATTTTACATTTGATGTGTAAAATCACAGTTTGTTTTTGTAATTTCATTGATATTTTCCTGTATCTTAAAAACACAGGAAAACTCCGTAAAATAAAGAGTGAAAATTCTGTTAAATTACAGATTTTTTTTACAGTGTATGTCATAATTCAGATTTTTTTTAATCATAATTTTGACTTTTTTATCTCATAATTATGACTTTGAACCTCATAACTTCAACTTCTTATCTCATAATTATGGGTTTTTATTATAATTTTGACTTTTTATCTCGTAATTACCTCCACCAAGGAGGTTATGTTTTCATCCATGTTTTGATCTGCCTTGGTGGAGGTCTGCGCTTCAGTGCTTTTCTAGTTTGTTTGTTACCTCTGCCAAGGAGGTTATGTTTTCATTGAGGTTTTTCTGTTTGTTTGTCTGTTTGTCTAACCCTAACCCAAGATAACTCAAAAAAGTTATAGATGGATTTTGATGAAATTTTCAGGACATGTTGATACTGGCACAAGGAACAAATGATTAAATGTTGGTGGAGAGTTAAATTTTTTGGGGTGGGGGGTTGTCTACACATTAAGGACTTATATAATTTAAAAAAAATCTTTCTTTAATCTTTTTTTTTTTTGGGAACGTGAAGTTGGTTTCATTCTCATAACCAGTTCCGTTTTCGGTTCTCAGAACCAGTTCCATTCTCGTAACCAGTTCCGTTTATGGAACCAGTTCCGTTTAAGGATCTAGTTCCGTTTATGGAACCGGTTCCGTTTAAGGGTCTTGGAACCAGTTCTGTTTAAGGATCATGGAACTAGTTTTGTTTTACAGAACTCAGAACCAAGCCGTGCTCCGATCTCCAAGCCCCGCTTCGCCTGCATCAAGCCCTCCAAGCCCGGCTCCTGTGGGGCTGGGAGGTGCTCTACACCGCGGTGAACAGAGAGCAACTAAACTAATGCTGCGTTTCCACTACGTGGAATCAGCTCGACTCGGCTCGGCTCGGCTCGGCTCGGTATTCCTGGAGACCGTTTCCATTACAAGATACTACCGACTTTACAGTACCTGGACATCATAGCGATACGGCGCGTTATTTCCATGTCGTCTGCTCAGAGAGTTGCTGATAAACTCGCTCGTTGCGTGTTGTCTCGTCTGAATTTTTACATCGGCCACCAAAGACTGAATCTCCTCCACTGACCATGGTGTAGTTTTGGGCTGTTATCATGTGAATTAATGTACCGCTATATTTACTGTCCACTTCCGCATCTGTTTTTGTAAAACAGCAGGTCACAGAGAAAACTGTCTGATCAATCAGTGGTCTGCAGTGTTTACACGTCACGGTTTAGTATCTGGTCCCCAGTCCTGGAACCTCGGTGGAGGTGATACCAAAAAAGTAGTACCGGGTACCAGATTCCGGGTCCTTTTTCGTAATGGAAACGCAAAAAGGCCGAGCCGAGTCGAGTCGAGTCGATACCACGCAGTGGAAACGGGGCATTAACTGACTGTGATGTAGAAAAACTCTGGTCTCAGTAATGTTCTGTGAACCATGGAAGCACCACCAAGACTGAAGAATAATGTGGAAGGACACTGTGTTTGGATTATTCTGTTCATTTATTTCCTGAGGACAATGCGCTCTTTTCTCTAACATGCTGCTGCCATCTTAACCTTTTCCCACTTTATGTTGTTCACTTCAGTTTAAAAGAAAATTCAACGTGTTAACCTGTGTTTAGTTCGGTTAAATGTCTGAGAAGGACTGCTGATGCTCGTGTCTTAGTTTTTTATTCTGCTCTTTACTGTACATTGTTAATATTACAGTGAACATTAGTACAAGTTGCTCATTGTTGAACAGCTGTGTGTCTGTGTTGTTCCTCTGCTGTCAGTGTAATGACGTAATCATACGACTTGTCGACTCGACTTCGACTTTATTGACAAATAAGTCGATCTGAAAAAAATGTGCAGTCACTAATGCCGTACTGCACGTGTCATTTAGAACTAGTGTTCATTTGGTAAAAGGAGTTTTATCTGAACTAAAGTGTAATAATCATGAAAAGTCAACAATCTATCTATCTATCTATCTATCTATCTATCTATCTATCTATCTATCTATCTATCTATCTATCTATCTATCTATCTATCTATCTATCTATCTATCTATCTATCTATCTATCTATCTATCGGCTTCCTTTGTCGTTCACTCTGCAAATGTTCCCATCATTTGCTTCTACAATCCTCCAGATAAACAAGAACTCACCAAACCTCACAAACAAGTTTGCACCTTTTTAATATGATATGTTAAAACATTCAGTGGAAACAGCTCCAGTGGGTGGATCTGGAATAGATACCCATAAAACATAATCCAAATGCTGTTGCAATGAGGTCACCACAGACTAAAAATACTTGTCTGTCTACATTATTTTAAAGGTGACTGCATACCTTTTTTTTCATTAAGATGTCAAAAGAAATTAAATGAAGTATAAGACAGATGGTAAGGAAGATTTTTTTTTTACTAACCTAAGGTGCATGAACGAGTCCCAGGTACATTCTAAAAAAAAAAAAAAAAAATTAAAGAGAACTGTTGATTTTTAAGAAAATATGTGGGGGTGGAAGCTTAGCACAAGCAGCAAAAAAGATGATCCCATCAACTTGTTTACGTGGCTGAAGGGTGACGCATCAGAAAAACTGTTCTGAAAGGGTTTGTGAATAGTGTGGGTAAACCTGTCCCAGATGAATGAGCGGTTTGGACGGTTCAGAAAGCAAATCAGAACCATTCACTTCACACTTTATAAATAGGTGTACGTTCAGTCGAAGTGCAGAACGTTACCTCACAGGTGGCTGGAGAAAAGACTCCGAGCTGGGTTTGGATTGAAAATATATCTATTTATATAAACCAGGGGTGTCAAACTCATTTTAGTTCAGGGGCCACATTCAGTCTGATTTGATCTCCAGTGGGCCAGACCAGTAAAATAATAACAGTGAAACAAGTAAAATTCTATTATGATCAGGTTTAAGTCTACAAAGTTCCAGTAAAAATCTGAATAACATGAACAACTTGAATTGTCTTAAGAAAAACAAGTGCAATTTTAACAATATTCTGCCTCGGTTTATCAGTTTATCATTTACACATGTGCGTTACAATCACACAAAACATTTAGTAACAGGCAGAATATTGGTAAAATTGCATTTAATTTTCTAAAGACATTTCTGTTTGTTCATATTTGTTCAGGTTATTCACATTTTTTGTAAAAGTGTAGTTTGGTAATGTAAACATTTTCATGTAATTTTACTTTTTTACACCAAAAAAACAAAGAGAACATTTGGGGTTGTCATTATTTATAGGTTATTATGATAATATTCTACTGGTTCTGACCCCCTTGAAATCTAATTGGACTGTATGTGTCTGTATGTGAAACCTGACTTAAAATGATTTTGACACCATTGATTGTTAATATTTTCAGTGTAATTTTTGCATTTCACAAATTCATGAAAAAAAAAAAAAAACAAACAAAAAAAAACTTTTATTTTTTTATTTTAAGTATTAAAAAAAAAAAGAAAAAAAAATTCTGTAATATAGACAGTGAATGCTGCTGATTTGCTTTATGGACCAACCAGACCACTCATTCATCTGGGACAGGTTTACATACACCAGGGGTCTCAAACAAAGGTTCCAATCTGGCCCGTGGGATGAATTTGCAAAGTGTAAAAATTCCACAGTCAAGGCTGTGGAACGTATTTTAGTTCAGGTTCCACATACAGACCAATATGATCTACAGCACGGGTGTCAAACACGCGGCCCGGGGGCCCACTAAAGGTTCCATTCCGGCCCTGCAGGATGAAAGTGCAAAAATGAACCTGAACAGTCAAGGTGGTCCAAATCATTTTGGTTCAGGTTCCACATACAGACCAATGTGATCTACAGTAAAAATGACAACACGATAACCCATAAATAATGACAATGACAAATTTTCTTTGTGAAAAATTATGCAGAAAAAATTTAAGTGAAAAAAATAAGATTACACTGTGAAAATATTTCCATTTACAAAACTATTTTTTCACAATAAAATGCAAATAAAGACATAAATACACACAAAGATGAATTTATGGATCCACTGTGATCTGTAGTTGTGTTAATAATAAGAGATGTAATGTTGTAGAAATTGTTCAAATTTTAGTTCCAAACTCCAAAATTTTAACAATTTTCTACTTGTTACCAAATGTTTATGTTAACACAGTGTGTAAATGTACATGTATAAATAATAAGTCGAGGCATAATATTGTTAAAATTTCACACATTTTTCAAATGAAATTTCTATTTTTTCAAGTTATTCACAACTTTTTTGTACAATATAAATATTTTCATAATTTAATTGGTTTTTTTTGTACTAAAACAAAAAGAAAAACTTGGATTTGTCATTATTTATAGCTTATTAAGTCATTATTTTACTAGTCTGGCCTGCTTGAGATCAAATTGGGCTAAATATGGCCCCTGAACCAAAATGAGTTTGACATCCCTGATCTACAGTAAAATAATAACAGCATAAAAACCTTCAAATAATAATGACTCCATATTTGCTTCTCAGTTTGATGTGAAAAAAATATTACACTATGCCTATAAATAAAGACAAAGACCAATATTCTTTCTGAAAAATTATGTGGAAAAAATTTTAGTGAAAAAAAAATTACACTGAAAATATTTACATAAAATGCAAACATACATAAATAAAAACAAAGATGAACAACCTGAAATGTGCAATTTGAACAATATTCTGCCTGTTACTAAATGTTTTGTGCATTTATGGATCCACTGTGATCTGTAGTTATGTTAATAAGAGATGTAATATTGTAGAAATTGTTCAAATTTTAGTTCCAAACTCCAAAATTTTAACAATTTTCTACTTGTTACCAAATGTTTATGTTAACACTGTGTGTAAATGTACATGTATAAATAATAAGTCGAGGCATAATATTGTTAAAATTGCACAAATTTTTCAAATGAAATTTCTGTTTTTTCAGGTTATTCACAACTTTTTTGTAAAATATAAATATTTTCATAATTTAATTGGGGTTTGTTGTACTAAAACAAAAAGAAAAACTTGGATTTGTCATTATTTATAGCTTATTAAGTCATTATTTTACTGGTCTGGCACGCTTCAGATCAAATTGGGCTAAATATGACCCCTGAACCAAAATGAGTCACATCAAAGCAGTCTGGAACCCATCCTGGTTCCAAGTGAGCAAAAGCAACACTAGTCACTTTTCCATTGACCCTCATATTGCGCAAATATAACTTACGCATAAAAATGTACCTAATGGAAAAATGACAATTTCACCAAAAGTCTCATTTTTTGATTAAAAGTTTTTGCGCTGGCAAGAGGTGGTTTTTCAGACGTAGCGCAAATGGTACATCATGCAAAACTACAATGGGAAGACCTTTTTTCGCAACTAGAGTCAGATGAATAAAAAAAACAGATGTTGACGTACGTTACAACAAGCGAAGAAGAAGGAGAAGAAACATGTCGCGGTATGTGTGGACACACCAGGAAACCCAATCATTTTTAACCCTTTCATGCATACTGGTCACTCCAGTGGACAGCTATTCTACAGCTGTTCTCTTGTATATTCATGGGTTTTGTTGTTTTAGTTTCGTATCATCCAACACAACACCATCACATACACTGCAATTCATACCATTACTGTAACTTTACTGTTCTTTATAAACCTGATCTGCAGAAATATGTTTTAGTGTAAATCAATAGCTAATTGTTATTCGACTGTAATTTAAGTTTTCGTAATCAAAAAAAAAAATTTTTTTTTGCATATTATCTCTATGAAGTAAGTAATAACTAGTATTAGAGTATGTTAAAATGTTAGAAAACATCAGATTAGCAGTATGAAAAATGGTTTTATTTCATAGTTTTCACTTTCTGATGATGGGTTTTAAATACAACTGTTTTTTTGCCTCAAAATTAAACACATGGTGTCAGGCTGAGCGGACATTTTTGTAACTCCATGAACAATAGGTTCATAAAAAAAAATAAAATAAAAATAATAATAATAATAATTGCATTATTTTTTTCATGCCTAAAGAGGAATAAAAACACTCAGGAAAAACAATCTCAGCTGAGGTTCTCATAATTCATGCATGAAAGGGTTAAATATACTAAAAAATACAGGGGTAATATATAATAATAATGAATATATCTGAAAATCAACACCATATTTACGTTCGTCGCCATGTCACCTGTCCAAAACTGAACTGCTGGTCTTCCCAGCTAAGCCAACCATACAGCTGGACATCTCCATCACTATTGACTCCATACCTCTGGCTCCTACCAGTGTAGTACGTAACTTGGGAGTCATGATTGATAATCAGTTGACCTTCACGGATCACGTTGCCTCCGTCACCCGATCATGCCGTTTCACTCTGTTCAACCTAAGAAAGATCAGGCCATACCTAACCGAACAGGCCACCCAGCTCCTGGTGCAGACTATGGTTATCTCCCGTCTTGACTACTGCAATGCTCTTCTAACGGGCCTCCCAGCTTGTGTTGTCAAACCACTACAGATGGTCCAGAATGCAGCAGCGCGTCTGGTCTTCAATCAGCCTAAAAGGGCACATGTCACCCCCTTACTCATTGAGTTACACTGGCTACCCATAGCTGCCCGCATCAAATTCAAATCTTTAATCCTAGCCTACAAAATTCTCCGTGGGTCTGCTCCTGTCTACTTAGGTGCACTAATAAAAGCTTATGTCGCCCCACGACCACTCCGCTCGTCTGGGGAACGTAGTCTGGTGGTCCCCAGACCTTGTACAAGACAATCCAGGCTCTTTTCATGGGTCGTTCCACGTTGGTGGAACGCTCTACCAAGTGCTACAAGAACAGAGTCATCCCTGCCTATCTTCAAGAAGCTCCTGAAGACCCAGCTCTTCCGAGAGCACCTCCTGTCCTAGCACTTTCAAACATTCCATTTTAAATATTCTAATAAGGTTTTTCCCAGGACAACCACAGATTCTTTCACGATTATCTCTGGACCTGCTGCGGTGGTCCGGCCTCTTCCCTGCCCTCATCATCACCACTCACTTATCCTCAACCGCCTCCATGTGTCTCCCCCTACTCCCCCCTTCTCCCCCTCTCCCCCAGTCCCTATCTCTATCGCTCTCTCTTTTTCCCCTTCTCTACTCTCTCTCTTTAACCCCAACTGGTCAAGGCAGACGGACATCCTCCAGGAGTCTGGGTCTGCTCGAGGTTTCTGCCTGTTAAAGGGAAGTTTTTCCTCGCCACTGTCACCAGTCACAAGTGTTTGCTCCTGGAGGATTCTGTTGGGTTTCTGTAAATTGGCTTAGAGTCTGGTTTTGACCAACTCTATATATAAAATGTCAAGAGATAACTTTCTTGTGATCTGGCGCTATATAAATAAAATTTGATTGATTGAGTGATTTAATTGGTTTTCCCCTGTAAGTCGCTTTGGAAAAAAGCGTCTGCCAAATGCGTAAACATAAACATAAACATAAACATGTTTATGGAATGACTTCTCATGTCATCTCACGAAAATAAGTAAACAAACCATCGCATTTGTGATTTAACCCTTTCATGCACAGTGGTCACTCCAGAGGACAGGTCTTCTCCAGCTGTTCTCTTGTATTTTCATGGATTTTGTTGTTTTAGTTTCGTATCAGCCAATACAGTGGACACTTATGCACCATCCCGTACACTGACATTGATAACATTACTGTAACTTTGCTGTTCTTGATAAACCCGATCTAACATGTTCGAGTGTAAATTAATTCCTTGTTACTGTTATTAGACTGTAATTAACTTTTCTTTTTTTTTTTTTTTGGCATATTATCTCCATGAAGTGAGTAATGGCTAGTATTAGAGTACACTACAAACAAAAGGTTAAGGATATTTCTTTTTTTTTTTTTGGTAATTTTTGTGGTCATTTTTGCCATTTGTAAATAAAACTATGTCTGGTCATTAAAAAAAATTGTTTCAATTCAATTCACACACAAAAAAGGTAAAAAGCATTGTGCAAAAATCCCAACTGAATAAAAAAAAAAAAAAAAAACGCCCAAAAATTAAAAATATCCATAACCTTTTATTTGTAGTGTAGTGTAACATCAAATTTGCAACATAAAATGTTTTTATTTCACAGTTTTCACACAGTATATCAGTAAATACATGTTTCTTTACTTTAAAAATTCAATGCACATTTTTGCAACTCCATGAAAAATAGCTTCATTTCAAAAAAAAAAAAAAAAAAAAAAACCTCATTGTTTTTTTTAAATGCCTAAAGAGGAATAAAGAAAATAGTCTTAATTAATGTTCTCATAATTCATGCATGAAAGGGTTAATGGAAAAAAATGACAATACGCACTTCTGTTTTTTCGACATTCAATAAATATCGGTAAAGTTTTGCGCAGATGTCCAATGGAAAAGCGACTAGTGCTTCCACGGTAACTAGTCTCTGAACATCCAAAAGGATCATATCTGAAGACAATGAAAAGATGAGTAACTACATTTTACACCAATTATTTACATGTATTAATAGGATTAGTGGATCAACTGTTATTTAACTTTTTATATCAGTAAATGATTTTGGACATCAGTGGAACTTTGGGTCTTTATGGGTTAATTCAGAATGAGAAAAGGAAGCAGCAGTTGACCAAAAAAGATGCATGCCACAAAGACAAAATTAGAGAAGTCGAGTGTTATGAGTTTTAATAAAAGACAGGACATCATTAAATATAGAAAAGAGGAATAAAGTAGTTCTTGTGTCATCTTGTGATAATAAATAAACAATCGCATTTGTGATTTAATGGGGAAAAAAAATGACAGTACGCACTTCTGTTTTTTCGACATTTAGTAAATATCGGTAAAGTTTTGCGCAGATGTCCAATGGAAAAGCGACTACTGAAGGACATAAAATCCTTGGTACATTATCATCATTATCTCATAAAACACCGAACTAATTTTCAGTTTTCTCCGTCTTACTTAATTAATCACAGAATTTAAGTCTAAACAGCTATACTTTCACCTGAAAACTTCTTAACCACTACATTTCGTTGCATTGCCATGATGTCAATGCAGAAAAACAACACCTGCAGTAGAAATGTACGAAACCAAACCCGGCCAAGTTGAGGTTGTGCAGGTGAACTTAAGGTGAGGGGGCGGGGTTTGTAAAGCTGCACCCATATAATGTCAGAATACTGGTTTTGTTCCTGTTGTTCATCAACAAGTCTTAGGTAGTGTGTTGATAGAGGTCATAATAAAGCAATAGATACTTTATAAGTAGTGTTTTTGTTGGTCTTCGGTTGATTCTGTTGACATGTTTATGGGGTTTCCAACGTACCGTCCTCCCAAACCACCCCCCTGAAGACCTCCTGTTGTCTACATCTGCTACTGACCTACCGTAACCTTGACATCGTCTTGACATTTTTCACACTACCCCATGTGTTCAGAAACAACACTCTTGGTACCATATGCTTCAGGGTCAAAGGAGTTGGGAATGTTGAAGTTGTTTTTTTATCACTTCAGTATGAGTGGTTTATGTCTACAGAGGTGGAGTCCAGCTGTATTTATTCTGCTTTATTGCCAGTTGCAATCAGTGTTAAACAGTGGCGGCTGCTCGTCTTTCAGACAGGGGAAGCTCATTGTCGGCTTACATACAAAAAATGGTCAAGTTATTTAAACATAAATTCGGCCCTCCGTTCCCTTTTAAGAAAATGGTCAGTGACCTTATCGTACCAACTAAACAAGAAAACACTGAAATTATGTTAAATTGAAACAAGGATGTACAATGAGTGTGTTTTATTTACAGTGCAAGAAATGAACAAGTCATTTCGTAGTGGTTTCTCTCTAATTTCACAGCAGAATGTGCAACAGTATTAAACTGAACTGTGTCAGTGAAGGAGTAGATCTCAAAATAGCTGTCAATCAAACGGGATTCAGCCTTTCGACTGATCCTCCAATCAGCACGTGGAAGCTCAGCATCCAGCCCGGCCGAGCTCCGCCCACAGCTCCATTCACCCCCAGAGACACCAGGCGTCCGGGGGCGGGACAACATCGTGGCATTTATCCAATTACCGTCCAGTTTTGAGGCAATGAAAAAAAACTGTTCCACTCAGTCCCATTGAAGTGCATGGACGTTGAGTGTCTACAGACAAATGCACTGAGCAGAGATCGAATGAGAAAACAGCGCAACGGGAATGTATAAGAAGTGAACAACATGGAGTCTGTTGATTTGTGATAAAGCTGATTCTGAACGAACTCGTCTGTGAGATGAACGTGTTCTAACACATTTGTAGTCAATGAAATGTCAACACAACCGAACATATTTAACTATTTAATTTTCATAATTTTAGGGGAAGCCGAGCTTCCCTTGCAGTCTATGAGAAATCACCACTGGTGTTGAAGTACATGTTTGAGTGTGGACCAGAGTTAACATCTTTTTTTTCTATATATATATTTTTTAATTGTGTTTTCTTTAGGATGACATGGTGATGCAGTGGGTAGTACTTGTGCCTCACAGCAACAGAGTCTAGAGCTCAATTCCAACACCAGTTAATAGGGGTGGGACTTTTCTGTGTGAAGTTTGGATGATCTCTGGGTTTAATTTTTGCAATAACGAAATTTGTTTATGTAGAGTGAAAAAATAAGTAAGCTTAAAGTATATGCATTTGGTCAAACTAACTCATATGTATATATATATATATATATATATATATATATATATATATATATATATATATGTATATATACATACATATATATATATATATATGTATATATATATATATATATATATATATATATATATATATATATATATATAATATTATATTATATTATATGCTTCAAGTGTAATATTTGCCTCCACGGCGATAAGTGGCAACACAACACTTAACGGTAATGGTAAATTTCGCACCACTCGTAAACGCTTTTGTGCGTCTGTATGTGGAGTGAAACTTTGGAACAGTCTGGACATCCAACACAAGCAACACCAAAATATCCACCGATTTAAACTGTTCTATAAACATATGGTCTGGTCCCAGGATAAAGACGGAGGGTCTTAAAACTGATGTTCCATAAATACTCTGTCTTAAATGTTAATGTGTGCTTGTTGTTCCTCATCTAGTTGGTCTGTGTTGTCCTTTACCATCTGGTATTGTTCTTACCATCGCTGGTATGTGCTGGTCTTTACCATTAGTGGTATTATAGTTGTTTGTTTGTTTTTTTTCTTACCATTGTTGGTATGTAATTATTGCTGTTCTTTACCATTAGTGGTATTGCAGTTTTTTGTTTTTACCATTGTTGGTATGTAATTATTATCATGTAAGTTGATGGTTAACTGTTACCTGTGGTAACACCACCAGGAATGTACTTGGTTTCTATTTTTTTTTTACACACATTTTGGTTATGCAATGTAAATGCTGTCACAGGAGTTTATTGTAATTTGGTAAAGGCCATTTTTGTACTGTTTTGTTCATTGTTCTGACTTGAAGCCAAAGGACAGGAGTGAGAATTTAAAATGTTATTATGTTCAGTTATTTGATGATGAGAATGGGGGTGGGATTAAATAAGTTTTTCTTCTTCCCACTCCTTTTCGAGTACAAATGAATGATTTTTTTTTTTTTTTTTTTTTTTTGTGAATTTGTTTGTATTCTGTAAATGCTCAAAATAAACAAACAAATGAAAAATGAATGAAATGAACTGAACGCAGCTTTATATAGATGTTTACAAAGGGCTTTACAGAAACAGAAAAATACAATAAAGGCAGACAAAAGTGCTAAAACAGACAAAAGAAAAGGAAGATTTGCAGTGCAAAGATTTAATGTGGTGAGATTCAGGGCCAAGATTTTTGAAGTTAATGAACAACTAAAATTAAAACTGAAGTGAAATAAAAATAAAACAAATTTTTTAATCTAATTTCATATGTGATGGCAAGAAAACCAGATTGCTCACTCCTTAGCTCAGTGTTTTTTCAACCTTGAGGTCGGGACCACACATGGGGTCGCCTGGAATTTCTAGTAATTGATAAAAATAAGTAAAAAAAACGTACTAATAAAAAATATAGGGTGAGTTGACAGAGACATTTCCAATCCATAAAAGACGAACTGTGAGTCTGAAACTGCAGCACTGTGGTTCTGTTTATCTGTCAAATGTTCATTGTGGTCAGTTTCAGATGCTGCAGCTCTTTCATAATTCATAATTTGAGTTCTTGTTTGTTCAGTATTAATTGTCAGCCTTGTAAATCCAAGCTGGATTGACTGTAGATATCCTGACCAAGGAAAAGAAAATTCTCACTTTGTGCAGTAATCTACACCTGGCTTTTCTGCCTCCGTTCAGAATAATATACATTATATAGACTAAATGTTTAATAAAATTAACGTTTATTTGCAACATAGTATAGCAAACTATTACATGATCAGAAACAAATAAATTTTAGCAAAAAAAAAAAAAAAAGTCTCTGTTTTGAATGTCTGGGGTTGCCAGAAATTTGTGATGTTAAAATGGGATCATGAACCAAAAAGGTTGGGAACCACTGATCTGACGTAAACAAATCAAGTTCCTTCAGCTCATATTACTTTTATCTACCAGAAGTGATTTGAAGTACTTGAATCAATTCATTAAATATATGTTAAATAAGGTCTTAGAGTAAAGTTACCTTTTCTTTTTGGCTTTCAACTAACAAAATAAAATTAACAAACTAACAACTAAACTAACTAACTAACAAACTAACAAAAACAATAAAAAATTTAAACCTATTAAAAAGAAAAAAAATATGTTAAGTCAATGATCCATTTTTTTTAGTGTAGGCATTCACTTAGAAAACCAGTTTAGCTGTGAAATACACATTATTAACCCTTTCATGCACAGTGGTCATTCCAGTGGACTGTTCTTCTCCAGCTGTTCTCTTATATATTCATGGGTTTTGTTTTTTTAGTTCCATATCAGCCAACACAGTGGACACTTATGCACCATCCCATAATAATACACTGACATTTATACCATTACTGTAACTTTACTGTTCTAGATAAACCTGATTTGCACTAACATGTTCGAGTGGAAATCAATTACTAATTGTTATTAGACAGTAATTACCGGTTTCCTTAAACAAAAAGTTGTTTTTTTTGCATATTAGCTCCATGAAGTGAGTAATAACTAGTATTAGAGTATGATAAAATGTGAGAAAACATCAGATTAGCAGCATTAAAAATGTTTTTATTTCATATTTTTCACACAGTATATCACTTTCTGATGAGGGGTTAAATACATGTGTGTTTGCTTCAAAAATTAAACATATGGTGTCGATCTGAGTGGACATTTTTGTAACTCCATGAAAAATACCATAAATTCCGGACTATAAGCCGCTACTTTTTTTCCCACGCTTTAACCCTTTCATGCATAGTGGTCACTACAGTGGACAGTTACTCTACAGCTTTACTCTTGTATATTCATGGGTTTTGTTGTTTTAGTTCCATATCAACCAACACAGTGGACACTTATGCATCATCTAATAAACTGCAATTCATACCATTACTGTAACTTTGTTGTTCTTGATTGGTTCTTGAGCGGAAATCAATTGTTAAAATTTATTTTTTGCATATTATCTCCATGAAGTGAGTAATAACTAGTATTAGAATATGTTAAAATGTGAGAAAACATCAGATTAGCTGCATTAAACATGGTTTCATTTCATTGTTTTCATATCACTTGATGATATTGGGTTTTAAATACATGTTTCTTTGCTTCAAGAATAAAATTCATGGTGTAGCTGAGTGGACATTTTTGTAACTCCATGAAAAACAGGTTGATTTAAAAAAAAAAAAAAAAAATTCAATCACACTGATTTTTTTTTCATACCTAAAGAGGAATAAAAACACTCAGGAAAAAAAATCTTGATTAAGGTTCTGATAATTCATGCATGAAAGGGTTAAACACTGCGGCTTATACGACGATTTTCCCTTATTGCCTGCCACACCCCAGGGAAGAATCTGTCTATTGTTACCAGGTATGCAGGAATGGATAACATTAACAACTGAACCTTTATAAAGTTAATATTAACACACACACAAAAGGGGAACTTTTAAGGAAAAATAGTAAACCTTCAGATGTTAATATTGTTTCACAAATATACAAAACTGTGATAGGCTAAGTACAAAGGCTGAACCCAAAAGCAAGACCACAAAAATCCAGTAAGGTTTAGTGTTTTTTATTAAACACTTTAACAGGGGTAAGAATACAACACAGATAATACAACTTCTGTGAAGCCACCGGATCCGGGGAAAAACGTCTGGGCTGCGGGTGGATACGGCAGACGACCAGCTTGGCCGAGCTGGGAAAACCCCAACGGAATCCCCACTAGGGACAAACAGAGGGTGGTCAAAAAACAAGCCAGGTCAAACACGGGAAAGCAGTCACACAAGCAATGGTACATGGGGGACAGGCAAACTCACGGTAGTAATCCAGGCGAAGGTCGAAGCACAGGTAATCGGTGGAGGCTGAGGTGATAAAGGGAGTAGGCAGAGACAGAGTCGGGTAACGAACCAGGTCGATAACTAGCAGGCAGGATAGGAACAGGCTGAATCAGTGGTCGAAGGACGAAAACGGGTCAAACACGGCAGACAAACGAACAGGATCCAAAACGCTGGTAAGTGAACACAACAAGTTGTAGAGCACAAACTGGCAACTGAACAGGGGAAGACTGAGGGTTTAAATACACAGGAGGGCGGGAAGACAATTGGACACAGGTGGAGAAAATCAGGGAGGAGTCAGGTAATCAGGGAAAAGGTGAACACGATCAGGGAGAGGAAGTAAAGACAACAGACAAGACACATGAGGGAAACTTAACAAAATAAAACAGGAAATGACAAACAAAACAGAAAAGACAGACAAAGTCCAAAAGCCGACATGACACAAAACAAAACTGAATGAAAACACCCAATAAAGCTCTCCAGAGACCGTCATAAATTTAAAGCATCTCAGAATTAATGCGCACGTTGTGCGTAATGTTAAATGAAAATGATATTACAACAGACGTAATTACTTGTTTTTAATCTTTATATTTTAAAAATAAATTAAAAGTCCTACTCTAACGAAAAACAAAAATTTGTTCACTTTCAAGTGTCTTTCAAGTCATTTTAAGTCCGTGAATCCACAGCCGGCGCAAAAGCAAGTTAATCCTGTATCGGCACGAATCCAAAGGAAACCCCGATAAGTCCACCGACAAAAAAAAAAGAAAGAGAAAATGTGCTTTTATTACTATCCTTTTATTGCCTCGTTTTTTGTCTTTTGTTTTTTAATCATCATATTAACAACGAATCAGCCTATAGATATGACAGCAAGCTCACACATATCATACCCATTTACATACAGGGAAGAATTTCATTTGAACTCGAAGAAAACCTTTATCCAATTACCGTCCAGTTTTGATGCAATGAAAAAAAAGGTTCCACTCGGTCCCATAGACTCCCATAGAAGCCAGGCTTCAACGGGGAAATGCACTGACCATAGATCGTATGAGGAAACAGCGCAACGGGAATGTACGAGAAGTGAACAACATGGAGTCTGATGATTTGTGATAAAGCTGATTCTGAACGAACTGGTCTGTGAGATGAACGTGTTTTAACACATGTGTAGTCAATGAAATATCAACACAACCAAACATATTTAACCATTTAATTTTCGTAATGATAGGGGAAGCCGGGCTTCTCTTGCAGTCTATGAGAAATCGTCACTGGTGGACACCCGCAGCTTATAAACCGGCGCGGCTTATACGTGTACAAAATTGATTTTCTTTCTAAAATTAGGGTCTGCGGCTTATATTCAGGTGCGGTCTATAGTCTGGATTTTAAGGTAGGTTTATTAAAAAAAAAATCTCAGTTGCGTTTTTTTTTTTTTACATGCTTAAAGAGGAATAAAATCACTCAAGAAAAAAATTATTGACTAAGGTTCTCATAATTCATGCATGAAAGGGTTAATTTGTGTTCTCGTTTACAGACTAGGCTGTATTTTTAGGGTGTTTGGTGTCAAACAGAAGATCATGTTTTTGTGTCTGAGCATTATTCAGTATGGGATGTCAGCCTGGGACAGTAATGTGTACGAACTTGCTCGTCTGGTGTGGACCGCCAAGAAGGTTGTAGGGAGGACTGAAAACTCTTCCTAGTCCATGTATGAAGAGTCTGTTCTCAGGCAGGTGTAACGAGCTTTATCTGATCCTTCTCACATTCTCAACCCTGAGTTTTTCTGTTTTTTTTTTTTTGTTTGTTTTGGTTTTTTTAATTAATTACTGGAAATATCACGTAACCCCATTTGAACTTCAGGCGACCCCACGTAGGGTCCCGACCCCAAGGTTGAAAAGCACTGCGATAGAGAGTCCCCAGATATAAACTGTACCACTTTAAAAACTCATTCTTACCAACCTCAATCAGGGTTTTGAATAATGTTTCATGTAGAAGTGCAATAATGGATTGTGCAATAATGACATGGGGTTATCTCATATTTTGATACCTTATCTTATCCTGCTGTATTTTATTCTTTGTCATTTTTATTTATTGCTAGCATGTTTCCTTGTAACTACTATGAGAGTCTTGCGTGATGTGGGTATGTGTAATATGTGTGGTTTATGTGGTTACATTTGTGTTCTAGTCCAATATTTCTGGGTTATTAATTAGCAGCTTCACCTGTGCAGCTTTTGGAGTCCAAGACAAATTCCCTGAAATACCGTATCATATTGTATAAAAAGAACCGGAATTCCTATCAGTTAAATCGGGGGTCTCAAACATGCAGCAGGGGGCCAAATGCGGCCCACTAAAGGTTCCAATGCGGCCCATGGGATGAATTTGCAAAGTGCAAAAATTCCACAGTCAAGGCTGTGGAACTTATTTTAGTTCAGGTTCCACATACAGACCAGTATAATCTACAGTCAGATAATAACAGCATATACCTATAAATAACACTGGGTTACAAAAAAATGTTTTTTGCAAGTTGTCTAGGTTTTTTCAACTGAATTAGGACCATTTTGCACCGCTAAATCCAAAAATGACATCTGTTTTTCTCAATCAGGTCAGGTTTTTTTGCTAATTTGATTTTGAAAAATTTGATCTTCTCACAAAATATAATAATTAATACCAAAATAAGATTGGTAAGCACACTTTATGAAACTTGTGACTTGATTCCTGTTAGGTACAATGGTGTATTCACCGCAGATGTAGCAGAATACGTCAGGCTTATTTTTGCAAGATCTTCTAGTCGAAGCCATTTCATTAACCTGTAGTATTAAAAAAAAAATTATCATAAATTGGCAAAAGTAAAATCTTCAGAACTTGTGTATTGCAAGAAATATGAAATAATTTTGTATCATATGATGTGAAAATGCCCATAAATGTAAGCAAAAATGTTAAAAAGCCAATATGTAGCATAGTTCAGAAAGTTGACCTGACTGAGCAAAATTAATGTGATTTTTGGATTCAGCACACCAAAATGATCCTAAATCAGCTCAAAAAACTTAAACAATAAATTTGTTGTTGACCAGTGTAATGTTTGTTTTAGTCCAAAAAAATAACAATTTTAATTTTAACAATTTTCTACTTGTTACCAAATGTTTATGTAACACTGTGTGTAAATGTACATGTATAAATAATAAGTTGAGGCATAATATTGTTAAAATTGCACTAATTTTTCAAATGAAATTTCAGTTTTTTTTCAGGTTATTCCCATCTTTTTTGTAAAATGTAAATATTTTCATAACTTAATTGGGGGTTTTTTTGTACTAAAACAACCAGAAAAATTTGGATTTGTCATTATTTATAGGTAATTAAGTCATTATTTTACTGGTCTGGCCTGCTTGAGATCAAACTGGGCTAAATATGGCCCCTGAACCAAAATGAGTTTGACACCCCTGATCTACAGTAAAATAATAATAGCATAAAAACTTATAAAAATAATGACTCCATATTTTCTTCTCAGTTTGATGTGAAATAAATATTACACTATGCCTATAAATAATGACAACTTCAAATTTTTTGCCTTTGTTTTAGTCTAAAAAAATAACATTAATTTATGAAAATACGTTTCCAAACTATCCTGAAACAATAAAATGTGAATAACCTGAACAAATATGAACAACCTGAAATGTCTAAAGAAGATTAAGCACAATTTTGACAATTTTCTGTCTGTTACTCAGTGTTTAGTGTCTTTGTGGCAGATACTTCAGGGCAAAAATATGGCTGACAAACCACTAAAGGACCCACAAAAACTGAAGTCAACATCGTCATTGACACTGATGGATGAACAACAGTGTCTTTGTAGATCCGATCCATAATGCACATGAAGAAATGATAAGTTGAGGCATAATATTGTTAAAATTTCACTTATTTTTCTTAAGAAATTTCACTTTTTCATGTTATTCACATCTTTTTTTGTTTGGATAGTTTATAAAAGTAAGTATTTTCATAATTTAATGGGTTTTTTTTTTTGCACAAAAACAAAGACAAAAATTTGGAGTCGTCATTATTTATAGGTTATTGTGTTATTATTAATGCTGGGCAGTGATTAAAATTTTTAATCGCAATTAATCGCATGAATTTCTGCGATTAATCATGATTAATTGCATAGTTATACTGGGGGGGGGGGGGGGGGGGGTTTGCCGGTATCAACAGCGTGTATTGCCTTTAAGTGATATTTCAGACTGGAAGTACTCCGGTGATAAAAAATAATTCCACATGTCAGTGCTTCCAAACAACTGTGTCCTTCTCACCCCCACCATCCCACATTTAAAATGAAAACATCCATGGAACAGACCGCTACTTTTCTCCATGTTTATGTCCACACCAGTTTATTTCTGGTTGTGAGTGATTGACAGGAGTCTTAAGCCCACTAATAAGTACTAATACTAATAAGCCCAATAATATGTGATGTTCAGTTGTTAAAACCAAGCAAAGGGGTCCTCTAGTGGGCGGAATAAGTTGAACTAACGTATGTTTTGTCCTTGCGGTGTTCCCATAGCCAGTTCGGACATAAGAAGGAACTAACAGACACGTTTCTTTCACTCTGTTTGTATGGCCTCAAAAACGTTTGCCTGTGAGTATTTTATGTTCAGTTGTTGTAAGAATGAATAGTATAAAATATCTCTGATATGAACCTTTGTTGCTGGATAAAAAGACGTAAATCTTAAGTTAATCTGTAAATGCTAATCATTAGCGTGTCTATGGATTTTCCCATTCAAGTTAGCATCAAGCTAACAGTCTTTTTCCCATTCACTTAAATGTATAATGCCATGTAAATGTACTAAAGCAATAAACAGAACTCAGACATATTTTGTTTGTATGTTGCAGTTTTACAGTGAGTCTCAAGTAAAAGATTTGGAGAGAAGTTTTGGGCGTCCGGCTTTTCTTGGTAAACCTGTTGTCTATCTGCTGAGCTAATCGCTACATGCACACAAGCAGGAGCAGAATAATAGGAATTAGAATAAAACGGCCTGAACGTGAGATTAAAAAAAATTGTCGGCGTTATTTAATGATTGCGTTAATGCGCTAATAACGCGTTAACTTGCCCAGCCCTAATATAGTGTTGCATGTTTGCCGCAGTGCATTATGGGTAGTGGGTATTTTGTTGGAAATGTGTCATTTTTATGTGTAAGAATTCAGCTGCGTTGCTGTGTTAGTATTAGTTTTGACTTAATATGATTATGGCAATGTTTATTGGCCTTTTTGTTTATTTTTTTCTGTATTTTTGTAATTTGGAAAGTTGTACCATGAGTGAGAGCCATAGGCAGAGCAATGGCTATCCTGTCGTGATTATTTCAAGAACTACCTACCAGCTTGGCAAATTTAAAGTACAACTTGTACTCAAACTTGATACAGTAGAAACTTCCTGCAAAACTAATACCCACGCTTCAAAAAAAAATTATAAACATATGTCTCTACGATCATATCTCTGTAACTGAATCACATGACATTTTCAACACATTGGAGGTCAGTCATGTAGACCATTGGGGACAATTGCATTTGAAAGTGCGGACTTGAAACATTCTCCCACTTTTTATTTGATGTTGATAGAGCAAATACAACCTGAGAAATGATGATTTGAAACCAAAGCAAACGAGCGATACAGCGTTACTATAGCGATATAAAGCAAGCGTTATATTTCTGACCATATCTTTGTTATTTTTTGTCCTTTTTCAAAACAGAAAAAAATGGCCCAATCTGCAGATTCTAATCCACAGACTGCATTAGCATTACAGGTAAGGGTGAGAATGACCCCCACCTGAATGCAGAAACTGGGAGAACTGGAGGGGTGGGGGCGTGGGGGGAATGCCTATATAGGAGTATAGTTTTAATTTATTACAATTTTGATTTTATATACCTAATATTTGGAACTAATATTCACCTTTGAAGTCTTTGAAAAGGTTCATTTTTGTAATAAATGATATCATTTTTTCGAATCGGATTTTATATTTTTTGTGATTTTTTTGTCCTTTTGTGTTGATATAGTAGGTTAAAGTGAAAAAACAATAGACAGATGAAATAGATGAAGTTGTGCTGTAAAAAAAAAGATACCAAACATGGGCGTTAACGCGGTAATAACACATTAACTTGCCCAGTCCTAGTTAGACTTAAAGCCATGCATTTGTAAATGATTTACTTATTTTAATTCTATGTATTCCTGTGTATGTCGAACTGCGATGGATGCTATGGGTAGTAGACTGAAAACCTAATTTACTAACTTAATGATAAAGTACCCTGAACAGAAGTTTTAACTGCTCTTATCACATGAACACTTGGAAAAATAAAGAAAATGTAGTTGTTGTGAAGATGTAATATAATGCGTGAGAATGTGCATGTGAATGTGAATGTGCTTTTAGGTGAAATGAGTTGAGTTGCCAAAGACATCAACACAAACAGGTTTGACTTCATGCTTTTACTCTCAGATGTTACTGACCTATTAGATGTGCCAAAGCACGAGGATTGTTATTAACGGATCAAATAACTATAAAGTTTCAGTGACAGTGGGAGGAGCTGAACACACAGCATGAGGTATTTAATGTTGAGGAGGAAGTGACTGATGGCATAGTCAAAATGGGTTGGAACCAATTACTGTGTGGTTTAACTCTGACACTCATTCTCTTCTCAGAAGGTAAGAATACCACCTGATATTACGTTTGTTGTTTTTTTAATCCTTTCATGCATGAATTATGACAACCTTAGTCAATTTTTTTTTTACTTGAGTGTTTTTATTCCTCTTTAGGCACGAAAAAAACGATGCAACCTATTTTTCATGGAGTTAAAAAAGGTCCACTCAGCTGGGACATTTTTTTTTAACTCCATGAAAATGTAAATAATTAGTGCAAAATACAGTTTTCACGGTCATCAGATATGACCCATTTGGACGTTCAGAGACTCTATAGTTACCGTGGAAACACCATCATCTTCTAAAACATTGATTCACCAGTAAAACCCACACTGTAAAAAATGACTGTAGAATTAACACCAAAAAGTTGTCAAATTGCAACATTAAAAAAAACTGTAAGTGACAATACAATGCAAAGTTGTTTATTTGAAAAGATTTTTGTGTTAATGATTAAATCAAATATAGCTGTAGTTTTTACAGGAAGAGTATGTGAACAAAACCAGATTTGTACGTAGAAATGATGTATTTCTATTGTTTTTAGAAAATAAAACTGTAAATTGAAAAAACAATGTGGTGCCTTTTAAAGTGCAAGACCATAATGTTGAAATAATGGCCTATTTGCTTTACATATATATATATATATATATATATATAATATATATATATATATATATATGTATATATATATATATATATATATATATATATGGAGAGAGAGAGAGAGAGAGAGAGAGATATTAGGCCTGTAACAGTACACAAAATTTTTGGTTCGGTATGTTTTCGGGTTTCAAAGCCACGGTTCGGTTTTTTTCGGTTCGGTACAGGAAGAACCAAAACCCCTCAAAATGTCTTTAATACATTTATGAATTTTTGAACATTTTTCCCCTAATTTTTGGACACAATAGAATATAGGAAAACAGGAATAATATAATTCTGCTGCTATAAATCAAATAGGAAATAAAATAAATTATTAATATTACTAAATGTATTTCAAACATTAGTATTGCACTTTTCCCTGAAACGTAGTTTTGAACAAACAACAAAAATCTAATCACAGTTCTGTCAGTTCACATTCTTCATAAAAATATCAACAAAAAAAATCTGCATGAAGTGCAACATTAACAGGAGGGTAAACTGGTATTCTGTTTAAACAAACTGAAGAGAAACATTGACTACAAACTGAACCAAATTATTCATTTTAGGACAGAGAACAAACTGTTTAGGACGCTGTGTGTACTTGTGTGTGTGTGTGCACGCGTGCAAGGTGCGATTTGTCTAGGGGATGGTTTGTTTGTTGTTTTTTTGTTTTGTGTTTTTTGGTCGGAGCCGGGAGGGGTTGGGGCGGTCCGGTCCATAACTAACGTAACTAATGCTGGCGTGAAACGAAAGTGAAACTTTATTTTTATATTCTTTCAATGGCCAACTCCAAGTTTTATTCCTCTGTTACACAACGTGCGTGAGAGAGAGAGAGCGAGCTAGTGTGTTTTAGAACTACCGTAGTTCCTAGGGGCCAAACAACGTCCGTCTTATTAACGTCTCTTTCCTCGTTGTTGTCTTTCACCGGGACCTGAACTGATCCAAACTGGACTGTACTGATGGTGGAGGATCTTCAGTCTCTTCCTTCCAGGTTCACATCATATTTGTTTTTTGATTTTTTTTTTTTTTTTTTTTTTTTTTTTTTTACCTTATATCAGCTGCTATTTCATATTTTGGGTCAATATGTCCGTCCTTCAATATGTCCGTGTGAAACTTGCGCGGATTTAAAGTTCCGCATCAAACAACGTCTTTCGTTCCTTTTTCTTTTTCTCAACAGACTGTGCCGTTTCAGTACAGCTGTGTACCGAACCGAACAGGTGTGTACCGAAACGGTTCGGTTCGGCCTAATGTGTGTGTGTGTGTGTGTGTATATATATATATATATATATATATATATATATATATATATATATTTTTTTTTTTTTTTTTTTTTTTTTTTTTAAGTGTGATGAGATATTTTGACTAGAAATGAGGAAAACACACTTGGTAAGATTTAGATTTATTTTGGTGTAAATAAAGGTTTAATATACGACGAAAAGAACCTGAGCTGTGGATTTGAAACTGCGTAGATTTTTTAGCTACAACTTTATTCTCATTATATTATGACTTAATTCTTATTAAATTAGTTTTTTTTTAAACTACAACTTTATTCTCATTATATTATGACTTTATTCTCGAAATATTCCGCCTTTATTCTCATTAAATAATGAGTTTATTAAAACAATGACTTTATTCTCATTATAGTATGACTTTATTCTCATTAAATGAGTTTTTTAAAACTACAACTTTATTCTCATTATATGACTTTATTCTTGAAATATTACGACTTTATTCTCATTATATAATGACTTTATTCTCAAGTTAGAAGAAAAATAAATAAATAAAAATAATAATGACCTTTTTTTTTTAAACTACAACTTTATTCTTGTGATATTATGACTTTATTCTCGAAATATTAGGACTTAATTCTCATTAAATAATAAGTTTTTTTTTTAAACTATGACTTTATTCTCATTATATTATAACTTTATTCTCAAAATATTGACATTAGTCTCGTTCAATGAGTTTTTTAAAACTACAACTTTATTCTCATTTTATGACTTTATTTTCAAAATATTACAACTTTATTCTCATTATATAATGACTTTATTCTTGTTAAATAATGAGGGTTTTTTTAAACTTTGACTTTATTCTCATTATGTACTAACTTTATTCTCGAAATATTACAACTTTATTCTCGTAGTGACAAGCGTTTTTATTTTCTTACGTGGCCCTAATACACCATTGCAAAAATGATCTTGCTAAGATTTCTTGAAATAAGATTTTCAAGATCTATTGTCTAAAAATAAGTTCTTATATCTCACTGAAAAGTTACTCTTTCAGTGATTATGTCTTATTTTAAGTGTGATGAGATATTTGGACTAGAAATAGAAAAATACACTTGGTAAGTTTTAGATTTTTTTCGGTGTAAATAAAGGTTTAATATACGACAGAAAGAACCTGAGCTGTGGATTTGAAACTGCGTAGATTTTATTTTCACAGTGATACACCACAATTTGAAATACCACATTACAATAACACACACACACACACACACACACACACACTACCAGACTCTTCACCTTGGTTTGTTGTGTTTCTGCCTACAGACATGCCTTATTCACAACTGCATATTTTTCATCCTGAATAGTTTGTTTTAAAGCTGTTTCTCTCTGTGTTAATTTCAGGTTGTCATTCACAGTTTCCTGGTAAGTTTTCAACAATACTTTTTCATCCTCCACACCCTAAAGCGTGGCTTACAGACACATTTAAGAGCTCCAAACCTGACATGTAAATCACTGGCTTTGACTACATACAGAAGCGTATTGCATTCACGCAAAATATAAAATTCGGCTCTGTTTTTCTGAATTAACGAGATATTGTTTTCTGAAAAAATAAAAATTGGGCTCTGTTTTTATGAGATAATTATCTCCTTAATTCAGAAAAACAGAGCCAAATTTATTTTTTTTCAGAAAACGGTATCTCGTTAATTCAGAAATTCAGAAAAACAGAGCCGAATTCAAATTTTTTCAGAAAACAGTATCTCGTTCATTCAGAAAAACAGAGCCGAATTTAAATTTTTCAGAAAACAGAATCTCATTAATTCAGAAATTCAGAAAAACAGAGCCAATTAATATTTTTTCAGAAAACAGTATCTTGTTAATTCAGAAAAACAGAGCCGAATTTTTTTGAAAACTAATTTTTCTGGTAATTAGGAGATAATTATCTTATTAATTCAGAAAAACAGACCCGATTTTTTTTAAAACTAATTTTTCTCGTAATTATGAGATAATTATCTTATTAATTCGGAAAAACAGAGCCAAATTTTTTTTGTGTGTGAATGCAAAACGCTTCCGTAACTACATAACCTTTAAAGACAAGCACAAAATGAAACGGTTGTGTTTTTTATTGTTCAGTTCTCATTTCTTTTGTTATTTTTCTCAGACTGTGGCGTCGTGCCCATCGGCACCAGTGCTCCAGGAGGTGATTCTAACGCTCCAGGAAACTGGCCCTGGTTGGTCAGCATTTCCAACGGCAGCCAGCATCTCTGTTCTGGCTCACTTATTAGCAGGGAGTGGGTGTTGACATCTGCTCACTGCATGTATGGGTGAGGAATCCCAATTTTCACATACTTGACTGCATACATTTCACATACTACAGTGGGGGGCCACATTTAGCCCAATTAGATCTCCTGTAAAATAAGTAAAGTTTTTTTTTTCACATATCTTTAGTAAGGTTTTGACACATTACATATATTTTCTGACATGACAACATTGTGTGGGTCTCCCTTGAACACAAATCCCTAGACCTGGTTTTGACCGGCTTGATATGTAAAGTGTCAAAAGTTAAATTTTGTTATGATTTGGCGCTATATAAATAAAATTTGATTGATTGATTGATTGACTGAACTTTTCTGTCCAATGCCAACATAGTTTGTCACATGAGTGCTTCTGTTTACAAATTTTGGTCCGCTAGCAAAAAGTGCAATGAGAATGTGATCTGAACTAAATAAGGGAACCAAAAGACTTTCCAGGTGTGAATACACCCTTTATTACTTTTGTGATATTTTTCAAAATTTTTTATTGTTATGTAGAAAATCAAGGTCAATGAAGTTACCATATTTGGTTCCGTACCTGTAGGTGGCAAAAAAATTTAAATAATAACTAGAAGCACTCGGAGAGCGCAGACCTCCACCCAGGCAGATCAGTGGGCCCCCGTGGCCCCCCCACCCCCAATCACCACCAAAATTTAATCACTTGTTCCTTGTGCCAGTATCAACATTTCCTGAAATTTTCATCCAAATCCGTCCATAAGTTTTTGAGTTATCTTGCACACAAACAGACAAACCAACACCGACAAAAACATAACCTCCTTGGCGGAGGTAATTATAAGACGTAAAAATATAAAAAATACAAGAAAAGCACATCTAAAGTGAAAGGAACATGTATTTTAGAAAATGAGCAGAGGTGGATCTTCCAGACCCTGTAGACCACATTGGACCTAACATTGTTGACTCACTGTCCTCACTGGAACTGTTGCTGTCACTGTCTTGTAATGCATGTGGAAATGACCAAAAATAGTCCATTTCCCAATAAAGAGTTAAAACACAAGCTTCTTTTTACAATCTACAGAAATATTTATATGAAAATGCTGAAATTATAATTAAATTTAAATTATTTGTACTTTTTTACATTGGGTCATCTGTCACTTGTACAAACCATCCAAAAAGGAGAGGAAACTATCCACAATAATAACTGGTTTGGTCAGTATTGTTGCTGGATTGTGCACTAACAGTTGATCCTCATGTTTTTAAGCTATGGATCTGCAGTCACAGTAGTTTATCTGGGCCGCTACAATCAGTCAGTTCCAAGTCCTGGTGAAGTGTCAAGGAAAGTTATTTCGAGGAGATGCCACATTTACTATGACAGCATCATCGGCCTGAACGACATCTGCCTCCTGAAGCTATCGGTCCCTGTTAATTTCACCGCCACCATACGACCAGTCTGCTTAGCCGATGAACACAGTGCTCTTCACACCGGGGAGCGCGGCTGGGTTCCTCGTCGCTTTGAAATGGAAGATATGGATGATGAGGAAGGTACGTTTACAGTCGAAGAGGAGAATCACTTACAATCAATCAGTTAGTTCATGTACTTCGTAAATTATTAAGTACATGGACTCTCGATGTAAACCAGGGGTGTCAAACTCATTTTGGTTCAGGGGCCATATTTAACCCAATTTGATCTCAAGGGGGCAGACCAGTAAAATAATAACTTAATAACCTATAAATAATGACAAATCCAAGTTTTACTTTTTGTTTTACTACAAAAAAACCCAAAAAAACAATTAAATTATGAAAATATTTACATTTTACAAAAAAGATGTGAATAACGAAAAAACAAATTTCATTTGAAAAATGAGTTCAATTTTAACAATATTATGCCTCGACTTATTATTTATACATGTACATTTACACACAATGTTCCGTAAACATTTAGTAACAAAAAATTCAAATTGCACATTTCGGGTTGTTCATCTTTGTTTTTATTTATGTATTTATCTGCATTTTACTGTGAAAGAATAGTTTTGTAAATGTAAATATTTTCACAGTGCAATGTTATTTTTTCACTAAAATTTTTCTACAGAATTTTTCACAAAGAAAATTTGTCGTCATTATTTATGCGTTATTGTGTTGTTATTTTTACTGTAGATCACACTGGTCTGTATGTGGAACCTGAACCAAAATGATTTGGACAACCTGGACTGTTCAGGTTCATTTTTGCACTTTCATCCTGCAGGGCCGGAATGGAACCTTTGGCGGGTCAGATTTGGCCCCCGGGCCGCATGTTTGACACCTGTGATGTAGACAGTGGTCCTGGGCATTCACTCATTTACAGATGTGATGATTTATTTATTATCGCGAGATGTCAGGAAAAGTCATTCCATAAACATGGCAACGAACATAAATATCACGTTGATTTACAGATTCACATTTGCCTCACAGCGCCCTCTAGGTCCTGGAAAATGCTTGCATTTCTCTGTTGTTTTCAATCTAGAATGTTCGTTACCCCTCTATCCAGTACTAAATTTAAAAAATAACGATCAGTGATTACAATACCCCTTCAGCCTGAAGTTGGCTGAGGGGTAAAGAGGATTCGGTTTCCTCATGTGTCCACACATACCATTTTTGTTTTAAAAGTCTTTTAAAATTTTGCTTGTTGTAAAATCCATCAACATCCGTGTTTTTTTTTTTTTTTGTTCACGTGACTCAAGGTCTTTCCATTGCAGTTTTGCACAATATACCAATTTTGCTATTCCCAAAAATCCACCTCTTGCAAGTGCAAAAACTTTAGGCGAAACTGTCGTATTGCCATTAGGCAAATTTTTACGCGCTAGTTAAATTCGAGCAATTTGAGTAGGGATGGGAATCGATAAGAATGTAACGATTCCAATTCCATTATTGATTTTGCTTATCGATCCGATTCCTTATCACTTCTCGATTCTCATTGGGTGAGGGAATAAAAGAGTACAAACGGGTGTGTTTGCATTAACTGTCTTTTACATTTCCATCTGTACAGAAAATATAACATATACAGTATGTACAAATAATAAGAACAGACGACACCAGCCCGATTCGGGGGGGTGTAAAGTGAAAGTGAAACTAAAGACGCTTTACTAATTCCTCTATTGCCGCATTTCGGTTCGACTCGGCTCGGCTCATCTCCTGTTGTTGTGCACCTCATTTCCTTTCCCTTCTTACCTTCACAAACTTGTATTTGAGGAGTTACGACGTTTGTTGCCCACACCGGAACCGGAACTGGGCCCGGTGTTCACTCTGCCGCTACATTCACAAGTGTCACTAAGTATCGTACCAAATACGTGACATTCCTGTAAATGAATCACATGCTGTGGACAAATGTTTGAACATATTGGAGGGATTCCACCCTTTTGAAGAAATGGAAGCTTTGACAGTGTTCCAGTGGACCTGGTGTCGTCTGTTTAGACCGTTTCTGCCTCAACACCATGTTGGCTACGTTCTGACCAAAACAATGCAGCGTACGTGTGACGTCATCGCACATGCGCAACAAAGGCGGAATCGATAAGCAGAATCGTTAAGCAGGCAGGCAAACAATTCCAAGGAATCGAGCTACTCGATTCCCATCCCTAGTGATCAAGTTTTTTTTTTTTCATGTAGCTACAAAAATGTCCACTCAGCTACACCATGCATTTAATTTCTGAAGGAAAGAAGCATGTATTTAAAACCCAATAGGGTCAAAACACAGTATTGTCCCGTCAGAGAGCGAACTTTAATTAATCGCCATTCCAACATTTATGTCAGTATAAAGTAGCTCCTTGTTTTGGATAATCCCTTATTATCCAACTAAAGCAAAAATGAATTTAAAAGAAAAAATGTGGGTCATTTAGCAACACGAATCTGTCAAATTGTCTCTGAAATGTCCCGTCAGAGAGATTTCAGATACCATGTGTTGACCCAAAAGCAGAAAGTGATATGAAGAGAATGAAATTAAAACATTGTTTAATGCAGCTAATGTGATGTTTTGTCACATTTTAACATATTCTAATACTAGTTATTACTCACTTCATGGAGGTAATATGGAAAAAAAAACTTTTTGTTTAAAAAAAACAAAAAAGAAAAGTTATTTATAGTCTAACAACTGATTTACACTCAAACATGTTAGCACAGATCAGGTTTATCAAGAACAGTAACGTTACAGTAACAATATGATTTGCAGTGTATGAGATTATGCATAAGTGTCCACTGTGTTGGCTGATATGAAACTAAAATAATAAAATTCATGAATATACAAGAGAACAGCTGGAGAATAACTGTCCACTGCAGTCACCACAATGCATGAAAGGGTTAATTTGACACATTTTAGCAAATGAACATGTTGATTTTGACGAGTATTGTTTCCACAAACTGCAGCATTGGTTGCAGAATACAAAATGAAATGCTCAGGCTAGGTACTTTGATAATACTATATATTTTTTTATACATAAAAATACAAATTTGGCAGAACTTGTCGGAACCTTGTCCTATTATGGCTCTTTAATGGTCTTACTTTGGATACTTTTCATTTAGGTAACGACACTTCCGAAGCTCTTCAAGTGGTGAAGTTAGCAGTGGTGGGACAAAACGAATGCAGCTGTGCCCATGGTGGTAGGATCCCAAATGAGTTCGTGTGTGCTGAGCCCAGAGCAGACGACGATGACGACAACGACAGTTCTGAGGTGATGTTTGTGTATGTGAGGGAATGTGTTTGTGCAGAAGTAGAAATGCTTTTCACAGGGAAGAGAAGGTGGCATCCTGTAAAAAATGATATTCTTTATCAGTTACAGGACAGTTCGTATCTTGTTGTTTGATTTATTTAATGCTATGCACCTTAAGATGTGTTAAGTGAAAATATCACACTAAAAATATGCACAATGAGATAAATTAGCTGTAGACAAGGGCCACATTCAGCGCAATTTAATCTGAAGTGGGCCGGACCAGTCAAATAATAGCATTATAGCCAATAAATAATGACAACTCCAAAATGTTTTAGTGCAAAAATAACATTCAATTATGCCAATATTTACATTTACAAACTATCCAAACAAAAAAGATGAGAATAACCTGAAAAACATGCAATTAAACTAAACAAAGTAAGTAAAGTTTACACTGGAAAAAGTCTAAATCTTACCAAGTGTATTTTTCTCATTTCTAGTCCAAATATCTCATCACACTTAAAATAAGACAGAATCACCTAAAGAGGAACTTTTCAGTGAGATAGAAGAACTGATTTTTAGGCAATAGATCTGGAAAATCTAATTTCAATAAATCTGACCAAGATCATTTTCACTTGTTACATGGGAATTTTTTTATTATTATTATTATTTTGCTTAATTCAAGAATTTTTTGCTTTAATTTAACTTTTTTTTTTTTTTGCTTATTTTAGGATTTTTTTTTTCTTAATGCAAGTTTTTTTTTTTGTTTGTTTGTTTGGTTTTTTTTGGCTTAATTCAAGATTATTTCAACTCCAAATTGTTTTAGTGCAAAAAATAACATTCAATTATGCCAATATCTACATTTACAAACTATCCAAACAAAAAAAATGTGAATAACCTGAAAAAAAAAAAAAGGAATTTGTTAAAAAATATAAGTACAATTTTATCAATATTATGCTTTGATTTATCATTTCTACATATGCGTTACAGATCAGATCTACAAAGACACAAAACATTTAGTAACAGGCAGAAAATTGTTAAAATTGCACTGAATTCTCTTTAGACATTTCAGGTTGCTCATATTTGTTCTGGTTATTCACATTTTATTGTTAAAGCATAGTCTGTTAATATAAACATTTTCATAATTTAATGTTTTTTGCGCTAAAACAAAGGGGAAAAAATGGTGTTGTTATAATTTATAGGTTATTATGATATTATTTTTGAGTTTGACGCCTTTACTTGCACTTTGCTAATTCATCTTGTGGGCCGGATTGGAACCTTTGGCGGGCCAGTTTTGGGCCCCGGGCCGCATGTTTGACACCTGTGATTTCTAGGCATAACGTCATATTATTTTTCTCACATTAAACCAAGAAGAAAATTTGGCTTCATTATTTCTAGGTTATTATGTTATTATTTTTGAGTTGGATGCCCTTGACTGTTAATATCTTCAGGGTAATTTTTGCATTTTGTACTTTGTAAATTCATCTTGCGGGCCAGATTGGAACCTTTGGCCGGCCGGTTTTGGCCCCCGGGCCACATGTTTGACACCTGTGCTTTAAAGGGGTCTTATTTGTCTTGTGAATGACTTTTCACAGGGAGACTTGGGGGCTCCAATGATCGCCAAAAACCATACAGTCTGGGTCCAGTTTGGAATAGTGAATTATGGTCTCATCTGGACCTTTGGACCACCTCCTAAAGGCTACACCCGGGTGTCAGAGTTCCAGGACTGGATCAGCGGCATCGTCGGCAACAATAGCCTGCCGGGCTTTGTCGAATTCGTTTCAGAAGGAGTTGACAGCGACTTGAATTTCACCTGTTCGACACACCCACCTCCAACACGCGCACCTTCAACACGTGGACCTCCAACACGCGCACCTTCAACACGTGGACCTTCAACACGCGGACCTCCAACACGCGGACCCCCAACACGCGGACCCCTGACTGATGACAAAGGTGGCGGCAGCATATTCGACAGCGCTGAAAGTGTGATCAGCTTCTCCCACTTCACTCACCTGGCCTCCGTGTGCAGTCTTGCTCTGTATCTGTGGGTGTTTGGTTAGTCCTGCTCAGTGTACCAGTGGTGACAGGTTGTGACGACAGGCCCTGGTGCATTCTGGTTCCCTTTTATGAATAATATAACGCAGGGGATCATCCATGTTCTGGAGGCTGTTTATTAAAAGATAAAGGAAGAACATTTAGGAAGCTTTGTTACCATTTCTTCATTACAGTTTCTCTCTTCATTATGGAGGATCGTACTGTATTTTAACCCTCTGGTATCCCGTCCAGCAAGGCCCTTACTAAGCACCAAGTGTGCCATTTTGGCACACTTGTGGAATAATGTCAAAAAATTTTTCATACAGTTTGTTTTTAATTCTTATACACTTTTTTTCTATTTCATCAACTTGAGCCATAAATAAAAATACCAAATACTTAATAATTGTCACATTTTTAACCCTTTAAATGCTGTGTTTGTAATGTAAACAAACCTTTTTTTTTTGATGCAAAAAAAAAAAAAAAAAAAATTTCAATATACTGCATAAAAAGTGGATCACATATTATTTGATTTTTGCAGCCTGGCATATGTCAATGATTAACAGCAATATTGGTTAATTTGCATTATTATTTTTGGTGCAAGGTCAAATGTTCAAAAATACTAGCATCTATCACCAAGTGTGCGTAAAATGCACACCTATAATCAAACTATTAAATATTATATATTGATGTAATTTTCTGCTCTAATTTGATTTTATTTTTGTAAATCCAGGTCAGCCCTAATCATACATATCAAATGGAAGAAATAGTGCGTTTTAAGCACACTTGGGAGACAGATGCTAGTCTTGTAATTTTCTTTTGTTTACAATGTGAAAATTTTAGTTGATGGCCAGAATTTTAACCCTTTCGTGCACAGAGGTCACTGCAGTGGACAGCTATTCTGCAGCTGTTCTCTTGTATATTCATGGGTTTTATTGTTTTAGTTCCATATCAGCCAACAGAGTGGACACTTATGCATCATCCTATACAGTGCATTTCATCCCATTACTGTAACTATGCTGTTCTTGATAAACCTGATCTGCAGTAACATGTTTTTGTATAAATCAACAAACAAAACAGTTTTTTTTTTTTTTTTTTGTATATTATCTCCATGAAATGAATAACAACTAGTATTACAGTATGTTAAAATGTGGGAAAACATCTGATTAGTAGCATTAAAAATGTTTTTATTGCATACTTTTCCAAATCACTTTCTGATATTAGATTTTAAATACATGTTTCTTTGCTTGAAAAATTAAATGCATGGTGTCCAGCTAAGTGGACAGTTTTGTAACTCCTTAAAAAAAACAAAAAAAAAAAACAAACCTAAATCGCATGTTTTTTTCATGCCTAAAGAGCAATAAAAACACAAATATTGCAACCAAGGTTCTCATAATTGCATGAAAGGGTTAAAGATCATGCAAAAATGAACAACTTTTGAATTCTAACCTTATTTAAATTGTGAAAAATAATATGAAGTTTTTTAAAACGAAGTGCAAAGTGTGCCTAAAAGGCGCACCCGGATACTGGAGGGTTAATATAAAAAAAAAAAACAAAAAAAAAACATTATTCTCTTATTAGTATTTTCTGTTTTTATTTTTGTATTCCTTGGGAAATTGTTTTTTTTTTATCTAACACTGAATTGAACTGTGTATGAAATGAAACCATATAATTAGAAGTAATTTGCCTTGCCTCTTATAACTGCTTTCATGTTTAAAGGGCATGAATTACTGGGCTGTACTACTACTGTGTTGTACAAGATGATGGGGTTTTGTTTTGTAGTATAATAATACACTCTCTTGTATCCTGTCGTATGATCAAATAAAGACTTGATGACATTCATCAGTGTTTTTCAATCTTGGGGTCAGGACCCTACGTGGGGTCGCCTGGAATTCAAATGGGGTCGCCTGAAATTTCTAGTAATTGATAAAAAAAAAACAAAATGAAATTAAAACTTACTAATAAAAAATATATGGTGAGTTGACAGAGACAATCCCAATCCATAACAGACATGACAAACTGAAGCTGAAACTGAAGCAATGTGGTTCTGTTTATCTGTCAAATGTTCATTGTGGTCAGTTTCAGATGCTGCAGCTCTTTCATAATTCATAGTTTGACTTATTGTTTGTTCAGTATTAATTGTCAGCCTTGTAAATCCAAGCTGGACTGACTGTACATATCCTGACCAAGGAAAATAAAATTCTAACTTTGTGCAGTAATCTACACCTGGCTTTTCTGCCTCCGTCCATAATAATATACATTATATAGACTAAATGATGACTAAAATTAATTTTTATTTGCAGCATTATTGTAGATCTAAAACAATAACAGCTGACACAAAAACACAAAATGTGTCAGTGGACGGATGTGACATGGTTGTTACAGATCCCATCATACTGATGCTCGGCAGCCATGTCACCGTTTCCACAAATGATCCCTGTGCAAAAACTAGGATCAAAATTATTTATTGTATAGTTTATCACCATACTAAAGAGGAAATAACAATATAGAATTGTTATTTCTTTATAAAAATGCTTATTATTAGAAAACTGTTGATTTAAAAAGTGACGTGTGACATTCTTAATGTATGTATTAGCGTAACATAAGCAGGATGGATCAGCACCATACTCCATATTGAACCTGTAAAAATAAAACATGTGATTTGTAGGAGAGAATCTGGTAAGAAAAACTGGGGAATCTGAAAGAATAGAATATTTGTTTTTCAGGTAAATTCAGTTCAAATATAACTTGGCCATTTGTGACATGAAAATATAACATTAATTGTGATGAAATTGGACATTTTGAGCTGAAAACATAGTTCATATGAGCATCAACGTGTTGGAACAGAACTGAAATCCTGTACATTTGCAGAACTTGCATTTACCAACACAAAGTTCCTTTGGGGATTCACTTAGATTGATTTCTTATGCACAAAGACAGAAATAAGACCTCTAAGCAAATTTTAGCCGATAGATAGATAGATAGATAGATAGATAGATAGATAGATAGATAGATAGATAGATAGATAGATAGATAGATAGATAGATAGATAGATAGATAGATAGATAGATAGATAGATAGATAGATAGATATCCACCAGTCCATCCAATATTTTGTTTCATTTTCAAAGTTGCATTACATTTCTTTAACTCCTGCAGTTTAACAGTCTATAAAATGATTAAATACTGAGAACATGATGTATTGCCCGTACTGTGAACAAACTAAAATGTCTTTAGGGTACTATCCTCCTGATTTGGCTGACTAATTTGTTTTCCCAGTAGTTATTTGAGCTTTTCTAAACGTACACAGATGCACATCACATATTCTTGGCTCTATTACCGGTGAAATATAACTAATTTCCCCTTTTCCTGCGGGTTCAATCATTTGAGAAATTACATGCACTGTTGTGTTTTAATCCTCATTCAGGTGTGTTTAGGAGTGTGTATGTGTGTGTGTGTTTGTGTGTGTGTGTGTGTGTGTGTAAATGCCCTTCATGGCTCACAAGCTACTGCTGAGCTGAATATTCAGGAAACCTTATTTGTTTTTGTTTTCATTTCACCTCACTTTTTACATTTTAACGTCAAATATTCACCAATGGATGCGGTTTCTGTCCCCGACAGGCCACTGTAGATAATATGGGACAAACACACACTCCAATATGTTCTGGGTGGCTGATCAGAGTACTGAATAACAAGAGGCTTGAAGCAACAGAAACAGTCTCTTTGTTATTCTGCAGCTGTGATGATTTATTAGTGTTTAAGCCTCAGTGGTGAAAATCAGGTGGTTATTACCCCGAGTCCCAAAGGGGAGGCGAGGGGGATTGTTTTTGGTTGGGTTTGTTTGTTTGTTAACACTTTCGCAGCAAAACTATATGTTGAATTCATACCAAATTGGGTTTATAGATTACCAGTGACCCAGAATAGATGTGGTTACATTTTGGGAAAATAGGTCAAAGGTCCAATTTTTTAATGATTTTTTTCCCCATTCATTCATTTTCTGAACCCCCTTTATCCTCACTAGGGTCACTGGAGCCTTATGGGTGAAGGCGAGGTACACCCTGAACATGTCTCCAGTTCATGGCAGGGCTGAACATATACAGACAAACAATCATTCTCAAATTCACACCTAAATGGCACTTATATAGTGCATTTTATTTACCTTCATGGTGCCCAAAGCACTTTACAATGCCACCAAGCCCGACTGGGAGCAATTTAGGGTTCAGTGTCTTGCAAGGACACTTCGACATGTTGACAGTCGGAGCCAGGATTCAAACCGCGGACCCTTTGGTCATTGGACAACTCGCTCATGTAAAATGTAAGTTAAAAAAAAATAAACAAATCAAAGTGAAAACGTGATCAAAATAAGAAAAAAAATGAACAAAAGAAAGATCACACACCAGAAATACTTCACTTCTGTGATATTAACCCTTTCATGCACAAATTATGAGAACCTTAGTCAATATTTTTTGGTGTGAGTGTTTTTGTTCCGCTTTATGCATGAAAAAAACAATGCAATTGATTTTTTTTTTTTTTTTTATGAACGTATTTTTCATGGAGTTACAAAAATGTTCACTCAGCTGGATACCATTCATTTAAGTTTTGAAGCAAAGAAACATTTATTTAAAAATCATCACCAGAAAGTGATAAACTGTGTGAAAACTATGAAATAAAAGCATTTTTAATGCCGCTAAATGCTAAATCGCTACTGTTTTCTCACATTTTATCATACTCCGGGGGCTGTGGCGCCTTCTCTCACTGAGGTCCGCTCCTTTCTGGTGGGTGGGGGTCCCAGTTGGCCCTCTCCCACTGGTTGGGATGCGGGGCTGTGTTGCTGGTGCCTGGTTGCCGGGGTCGGCGGCTGCCTCCTGGTGCGGACGGCTCCCTGAGACAGTGCCTCCTCTTTTACTTTTACTTTTACTTTTATATCTTTGTTCTGGTCTACCCGTGCTCAGCCAGTCTCCTTAAGTATGTGTGAGCTTGTGGGTTTGCATATATATGTGTGTGTGTGTGTGTGTGTGTGTGTGTGTGTGTGTGTGTGTGTGTGTGTGTGTGTGTATGTGTGTGTGCGGGTGAGTGGGTGGGTGTGGGTGGGGGGCGGTACTGATTTTTAAACTGATATGTAAAGCACTTTGTGCTACAGTTTTTAATGTATGAAAAGTGCTATATAAATAAAGATTATTATTATTATTATTATTATTATTATTATTATTATTATTACTCTAATATTAGTTTTTACTCATTTCATGGAGATAAAATCCTCCTGAGACCCAGGAAATGGACAGTTTTAGCTTTTTTACTTTAAAATTTGTCTTGATTGGAAACTGCATAATGCAACAGTTTTTTCAGATACATTTTTTTTTTTTTTTATTTGTCAATTGATTTTTTTAATGGAATGTCTTTTGCAATGCACAGCATTTTTATAGTAAAACTATCAAACTTTTGTCCCTTACAGAGGACAAAATTCATTGCTGGGTCTCAAAAGGATATGCAAAATAAATACATAAATAAATAAATAAATAAATTAATTAATTAATTTTTAAAAATGAAAATAAAAAGGTTTGTTTATTACAGTCACACTCAAACATGTTAGTGCATATCAGGTTTATGAAGAACAGCAAAGTTACAGTAATTGTATGTACTGCAGTGTTTTGGATGATGCATAAGAGTCCTGATATGGAACTAAAACAACAAAACCCATGAATAAACAATAGAACAGCAGTAGAATAGCTGTCCACTGTACTGACCAGTATGCATGAAAGGGTTAAGAATATTACGTACCAAGTGGGAGGACAAATAACACACTGATCTTGGAACAAGCCACAAAAAAGCCCATTTAGGCTATGTCCAGACGACGACACTTGTGGTATATTTCTTCTGCAGATTCTAAAAGTTTTGCATTTGTACACGTAGCATTTCAAGAAATATCTCCGTCCAGGTGAAAATGTGAAAACTGGGTTAAAATGGTGTAAAACATATGCCACATCTGTATAGTCATGGAAAAAATTATAAGACCATCAAAAGTAGGGATGGGAATCGAGAACCGTTTCTTTTTGAGAACCGGTTCCCAGTAGCTCGATTCTTTGGAATCATTTGCCTACCTGCTTATCGATTCTGCCTTCGTTGCATATGCGTGATGACATCGCATGCACACTGCATTGTTTTGGTCAGAACGTAGCCAACATGGCGCTGAGGCAGAAACGCTCCAAAAAGACGACACCAGGTCCACTGGAACACTGTCAAAGCTTCTGTTTTTTCAAAAGGGTGGAATCCCTCCAATAGGCTCAAATATTTGTCCACAGCAAGTGAATCATTTACAGCAGGGGTGTCAAACTCATTTTAGTTCGGGGCCATTTTTAGCTAAATTTGTTCTGCAGTGGGCCGAACCAATAAAATAATAACATAATAATATAGAAATAACGTCAACTCCAAACTTTTCTCTATGTTTTAGAGTGAAAAAAGTTAATTTACATTATGAAAAGCTTTACATCTACAAACTATCCTTTCAAAAGATGTGAATAACATGAACAAACTGAAAAAATAAGTACAATTTTAACAATATTCTGCCTCAGTTTGTCATTTCCACATGTACAGTATAACTTACAGATCACAGTGGATCTACAAACACACAAAACATTTACTAACAGGCAGAATCTTGTTAAAATTGTACGAATTTCTCTTAAGACATTTCAGGTTGTTCATATTTGCTCAGATTTTTGCAAAATTATACTTTGTTTTAGTGTAAATACATGAAAATATTTACATTTACAAAGAGAACAATTAGGAGTTGTCATTATTTCTATGTTATTATGATAGTATTTGACTGATCTGACCCACTTGAGATTGAATTGGTCTGAATGTGGAACCTGAACTAAAAGCATTGTTTAGTATCTTAGTGTATTTTTTTGCATTTCACAAATTCATCCCAAGGACCGGACTGGACCGTTTGGCGGGCCGGATTTGGCCCCCGGGCCGTATGTTTGACACCTGTGATTTACAGGAATGTCACGTATTTGATACACTACTTAGTGACGCTTGTGAATGTAGCGGCAGAACGAACTCAAGGCTGTCATCAGGGCCCAGTTCCGGTGCGGGCAACAAATGTCGTACCCCCTAAAATAAAAGATTCCGAAGGTAGGGGAAAGGAAATGAGGTGCACAACAACGGAAGATGTAGAGAAATTAGTAAAGTGTCTTAAGTTTCACTTTCACTGGACGGTGCCGCCCCCCCCCCCCCCCCCCCCCCCCCCGCGAACCAGACCCGGTATCATCTGTTATTATTATTTGTACATACTGTATATGTTACATTTTCTGGACAGATGGAAATATAGAAGACAGTTAATGCAAACACACCTGTTTATCGATAAGCAAAATCGATAATGGAATCAGAATCGTTAAATTCTTATCGATTCCCATCCCTAATCAACAGTCATCAAAAACAATGGTTATGTAATCAAGTACTAACTCCTGTGTGTATCATGTGACGAAAACAGACAGAAAAGAAAACATGGAATGTCTAAAAGCACTGATTTTGTCAGTACAATGCCATAGACTCTGGTTTCCACCAACTCGACATGTAAAGCGTCATGAGATAACCTTTGTTATGATTTGGCGCTATATAAATAAAAATAAATAAATAAATGATAATAATAGATACTGATGTAAGAACTGAAGTGATTTTGGTTATTATCAAGAAAACACGGAAAATGGATAGATATCAGCTCTGAAATTAAACTACTATGAGCTATTTTTGTTGGTATCATTATATTTGTCCAAATAAATGTACCTTTAGTTGTAGCAGGCATTAAAATGAACAAGAAATGGAAGAAAACAAGGGGTGAACTAATCATTTGTATGTGGCGCAGGATACACTAAAATCACAGAATGCAGTTAGCATGTGCATGAGGTTACATCTGGGGTTTTCTTCTGCTTCTCATATGGTATTATAGCCTCATTGTTTCCAAAAAGTTGTGTTTTGCCTATCCATACGACAACGCAAAGGTGGCATTGTGAGATTTTTCCGCTCTGGGACCAAAAATACAGTTCCAGGGCATCAACAACGACAGTGTCATGTGGTCAAAAGGCCGAAACGATATTAAACTTTTGCGAATTGACATAATTTTGTTGTTGTGTGTTAGAGATATCATTAGCCGCAGATGCACTGAAATGTGACAGAGCAGCAGATAGAGACAGCTGGATAACAGGAAACAGCGTCCGAACATGAGGGTGTGCATGCTGCGTGACAGTTTTATTCAGTCTGCTCAGAAAGCCGTAGTGACAGTCAAAGAAGATGCAGTCGCACGAACGCCGGCGATAGTAGAGTCTGGAACAGCCCTCAACAGCGGCTGGAGACAGGATCTGATAAAGCAGTGAGTCACTTCTGTGTCCTGTTGTGTGGTTATTTGTGTGTATATCTGCATCCTTGCCTTTGCGCTGCATGTATGAGTGTGTGTGTGTGTGTGTGTGTCCACACAGTTGTGAGAAATTGAGACTTTTTTAAATGGCCAATTTGGTACCTACAGTTGAGGAATAGTCCCACCTCCACATTAAAAATCTCTGCAAGCTGATAGGGCCATTTTGGTAAGATATTAGTAATTCTGGAGTACAATAGCCTTACAATCACATTTCTATGCCCCAGTGGCGGCTGCTCATCTTTCAGAGAGGGGAAGCTCATGGTCAGATTACATAAAAAAAAGAAAAAAGTCAAGTTATTTAAACATACATTCGTCCCTCCGTTCCTTTTTAAGAAAATGGTCAGTGACCTTATCGTACCAACTAATCAAGAAAACATTGAAATTATGTTAAATTGAAACAAGAAAGTACAATGAGTGTGTTTTATTTACAGTGCAAGAAATGAACGAGTAATTTCGTAGTGGTTTCTCTCTAATTTCACAGCAGAATGCACGACGGTCTTAAACTGAACTGTGTCAGTGAAGGAGTAGATCTCAAAATAGCTGCCAATCAAATGGAATTCAGCCTTTCGACTGATCCTCCAATCAATACGTGGAAGCCCAGCGTCCAGCCCAGCCGAGTTCCGCCCACAGCTCCATTCACCCCCAGAGACGCCGAGCGTCCGGGGGCGGGACAGCATCGTGACATTTATCCAATTACCGTCCAGTTTTGAGGCAATGAAAAAAAACTGTTCCACTCAGTCCCATTGAAGTGCATGGACGCTGAGCGTCTACAGACAAATGCACTGAGCAGAGATCGAATGAGAAAACAGCGCAACGGGAATGTATGAGAAGTGAACAACATCGAGTCTGTTGATTTGTGATAAAGCTGATTCTGAACAAACTCGTCTGTGAGATGAACGTGTTCTAACACATTTGTAGTCAATGAAATGTCAACACAACTGTACATATTTGACCATTTAATTTTGGTAATTTTAGGGGAAGCTGAGCTTCCCTTGCAGTCTATGAAAAATTGCCTCTGCTATGCCCATGACGGTTTACAGGAAGTGCAGCACCCTGCTCAGGGTGTAAAATTAACTTTTTACTACATCTGCCACTGGCTAGTAACCTCCAAAAATTTACCAGCCAAAATTATTTTTCACCAGCCAAATAAAAATGACATGCCTTATTTGACTAAGGTTTTCATGATGAAAATCTAACTTAAGCATCACTAAAAGAATACAGTTATGTACAGATCAAATTAGATTATTGGCATTTTAATAGGTCATATTTAATTTCAAAGTGCAACCTTTGACATGAACATGGAACCAGTGTGATTCGGCTCTGCTCGTCTCCCATTGCTGAGCACCTCAGTTCCTTTCCCTTACCTTTGGAAACTTGTATCTGAGGGGGTACGACGTTTGTTGCCCGCACCAGAACAGGAACTGGGCCCAGTATTCACTCTGCTGCTACATTCACAAGCGTCACTAAGTAGCGTATCAAATACGTGACATTCTTGTAAATGATTCACATGCTGTGGACAAATGTTTGCGCATATTGGAGGGATTTCACCCTTTTGAAGAAACAGAAGCTTTGACAGTGTCCCAGTGGACCTGGTGTCGTCTGTTTGAACCGTTTCTGCCTTAACACCATGTTGGCTACGTTCTGACCAAAACAATGCAGCGTACGTGTGATGTCATCACGCATGTGCAACGAAGGCAGAATCGATAAGCAGAATCGTTAAGCAGGCAGGCAAACGATTCCAAGGAACTGAGCTACTGGGATCCGGTTCTCAAAAAGAACCGGTTCTCGATTCCCATCCCTACTTTTGATGGTCTAATAATTTTTTCCGTGACTGTACAGGTGTGGCGTATGTCTTACACCATTTTAACCCAGTTTTCGCATTTTCACCTGGACGCAGATATTTCTTGAAACGATACGTGTACAAGTGCGAGACTTTTAGAATCTGCAAAAGGAAAACACCACAAGCATTGTCGCCTGGACGCAGCCTAAATGGGCTTTTTTGTGGCTTGTTCTAAGATCAGTGTGTTATTTGTCTTCTCACTTGGTGCCTGATATTCTTAATATCGCAGAAGGGAAGTATTTCTGGTGTATAATCTTTCTTTTTTTCACTTGTTTTTTTCTCATTTTGATCATGTTTTCACTTTGATTTGTTCATTTTTCGAGCTTATATTTTATTGTTTCATTTTTAACATTTTACAACACAAACATTTAGAACATAGTGTCAGCTGACGTCAAAGCGCATGTGCAAAGAAGGCGGAATCGATAAGAAGAATCGTTAAGCAGGCAGGCAAACGATTCCAAGGAATTGAACTACTGGGGATTCGGTTCTCGAAAAGAACTGGTTCTCGATTCCCATCCCTAGGTGGGTGTGTGTTTTTGTTATACAAGCCAAACGAATATTTTGCCCGCCATGAGGACTCGTTGGGTGTTAATTTTACGCCCTGACCACGTTGCATGATGGGAAATGAAGTTAAAAACAGGAATTTACAAACTTCAGTCCATGACAGTTGACGGGAAACACAGTACCTGACGCGTACATGATGTGAAAAAACTACCACATCTAGAACCCATGGGGAACCAACGCATTAGTTCTACATATTTGTCTGTGTGAGAGTTTATTCGTGCATGTATAGTTGTCACGAGTTGCCCCTGATTCCGTACGAGGGACATTAGAGCCAATGACAAAATATAACATAATTGAATAATTGATTTACAACTGTGGCATAAACAACCAATCGTATTTGCTCTGCTACCAACTCTTGCAAAGCTAATTGGTTTATAGCACTGAGTCGCAAGGGCATATTTTGTTCCCCGCCTGTCTCACTTCCTCCAAAAGTCACTGAAGGAGAAAGTGAACAACAATCCACTTCCCTGATAAATTAACAAAATAATTTAAACAAATGCTTCACCTTGAAAATGCTTAGTCATAGCGGTGCCAAATTGGAAACCGTCACGTTTTGGAACGACTTTTGCTGCAAATGTGAGACCGTGCATGCACAAGTAAGCCGAGTGTGTTTTTATCGGTGTTTTTTCTGTGTCCCCTGCTGCTGGCGCTCTGTTGCATTTCATTTTCAGATGAATAAATTATCCTCAACCTTCCCCTTGACTCCGCCTGTTAGCCACTTCCGCTCCGTTTGACCATTCGGTGACGGCCTCGGGGACGGGGACGAGGAAGTGAGGGATGACAACGGCTGACCTGATTAGTTTGGTGAAACCTGGACCGGCATGGGAAAGTAGAGAGGAGACAGGCAGAGAGCAGCAAGGCTAGGGTAGGCCAACGGATTAGTGTAGAACCATTTATACACAAGGCAATAGAAACACATGCAACTGGGAAAGAACTGGGAGAGAAGACCTGCGCCAAGACAGATCAGACCCCCCATCACCACCAGAATTTAATTATTAGTTCCTTGTATCAACGTTTTCCTGAAAATTTCATCAAAATCCATCCAGTATCTTTGTTGAGTTATCTTGCTAACAGACAAACAAACAAAACCCTCCCCCCCAATCACCAACAAAATGTAATTATTTGTTCCTTGTCACAGTATCAACATTTCCTGAAAATTTCATCAAAATTTCCTGAAAATTCCATCAAATCCCCCACCACCACCACCAAACTTTAATCATTTGTTCCTCGTCCCAGTATCAACATTTCTTGAAAACTTCATCAAAACTTCCTTAAAATTTCATCAAACCCCACCTCCCCACCACCACCACCAAAATTCTATTTGTTCCTTGTGCCAGTATCAACATTTCCTGAAAATGTCATCAAACCCCCCCACCACCACCACCAAAATGTAATTATTTGTTCCTTGTCCCAGTATCAACATTTCCTGAAAATTTCATCAAAATTTCATCAAAATTTCCTGAAAATTTAGTCACCCCCCCATCACCACCACCAAAATTCTATTTGTTCCTTGTGCCAGTATCAACATTTCCTGAAAAAATTTATCAAAATTTCATCAAAATCCCCCCCTCCCCCACCACCACCAAAATGTAATTATTTGGTCCTTGTCCCAATGTCAACATCTCTTGAAAATTTCATCAAAATTTGCTTAAAATTTCATCAACCCCCCCCCCACCACCACCACCAAAATTCTATTTGTTCCTTGTGGCAGTATCAACATTTCCTGAAAAAATTTATCAAAATTTCCTCGAACACCCCCCCCCCCCCAAATTACCACCAAAATGTAATTATTTGTTCCTTGTCCCAGTATCAACATTTCCTGAAAATTTCATCAAAATTTCCTGAAAATTCCATCAAATCCCCCACCACCACCACCAAACTTTAATCATTTGTTCCTCGTCCCAGTATCAACATTCTTGAAAACTTCATCAAAACTTCCTTAAAATTTCATCAAACCCCACCTCCCCACCAAAATTCTATTTGTTCCTTGTGCCAGTATCAACATTTCCTGAAAATGTCATCAAACCCCCCACCACCACCACCAAAATGTAATTATTGTTCCTTGTCCCAGTATCAACATTTCCTGAAAATTTCATCAAAATTTCATCAAAATTTCCTGAAAATTTAGTCACCCCCCCATCACCACCACCAAAATTCTATTTGTTCCTTGTGCCAGTATCAACATTTCCTGAAAATTTTATCAAAATTTCATCAAAATCCCCCCCCTCCCCCACCACCACCAAAATGTAATTATTTGGTCCTTGTCCCAATGTCAACATCTCTTGAAAATTTCATCAAAATTTGCTTAAAATTTCATCAACCCCCCCCCCCCCCACCACCGCCACCACCACCAAAATTCTATTTGTTCCTTGTGCCAGTATCAACATTTCCTGAAAAAATTTATCAAAATTTCCTCGAACACCCCCCCCCCCCCCCAAATTACCACCAAAATGTAATTATTTGTTCCTTGTCCCAGTATCAACATTTCCTGAAAATTTCATCAAAATTTCCTGAAAATTCCATCAAATCCCCCACCACCACCACCAAACTTTAATCATTTGTTCCTCGTCCCAGTATCAACATTTCTTGAAAACTTCATCAAAACTTCCTTAAAATTTCATCAAACCCCACCTCCCCACCACCACCACCAAAATTCTATTTGTTCCTTGTGCCAGTATCAACATTTCCTGAAAATGTCATCAAACCCCCCACCACCACCACCAAAATGTAATTATTTGTTCCTTGTCCCAGTATCAACATTTCCTGAAAATTTCATCAAAATTTCATCAAAATTTCATCAAAATTTAGTCACCCCCCCATCACCACCACCAAAATTCTATTTGTTCCTTGTGCCAGTATCAACATTTCCTGAAAATTTTATCAAAATTTCATCAAAATCCCCCCCTCCCCCACCACCACCAAAATGTAATTATTTGGTCCTTGTCCCAATGTCAACATCTCTTGAAAATTTCATCAAAATTTGCTTAAAATTTCATCAACCCCCCCCCCACCACCACCACCAAAATTCTATTTGTTCCTTGTGGCAGTATCAACATTTCCTGAAAAAATTTATCAAAATTTCCTCGAACACCCCCCCCCCCCCCCCCCAAATTACCACCAAAATGTAATTATTTGTTCCTTGTCCCAGTATCAACATTTCCTGAGAATTTCATCAAAATTTCCTGAAAATTCCATCAAATCCCCCACCACCACCACCAAACTTTAATCATTTGTTCCTCGTCCCAGTATCAACATTTCTTGAAAACTTCATCAAACTTCCTTAAAATTTCATCAAACCCCACCTCCCCACCACCACCACCAAAATTCTATTTGTTCCTTGTGCCAGTATCAACATTTCCTGAAAATGTCATCAAACCCCCCACCACCACCACCAAAATGTAATTATTTGTTCCTTGTCCCAGTATCAACATTTCCTGAAAATTTCATCAAAATTTCATCAAAATTTCATCAAAATTTAGTCACCCCCCCATCACCACCACCAAAATTCTATTTGTTCCTTGTGCCAGTATCAACATTTCCTGAAAATTTTATCAAAATTTCATCAAAATCCCCCCCTCCCCCACCACCACCAAAATGTAATTATTTGGTCCTTGTCCCAATGTCAACATCTCTTGAAAATTTCATCAAAATTTGCTTAAAATTTCATCAACCCCCCCCCCACCACCACCACCAAAATTCTATTTGTTCCTTGTGCCAGTATCAACATTTCCTGAAAAAATTTATCAAAATTTCCTCGAACACCCCCCCCCCCCCCCCCCAAATTACCACCAAAATGTAATTATTTGTTCCTTGTCCCAGTATCAACATTTCCTGAAAATTTCATCAAAATTTCCTGAAAATTCCATCAAATCCCCCACCACCACCACCAAACTTTAATCATTTGTTCCTCGTCCCAGTATCAACATTTCTTGAAAACTTCATCAAAACTTCCTTAAAATTTCATCAAACCCCACCTCCCCACCAAAATTCTATTTGTTCCTTGTGCCAGTATCAACATTTCCTGAAAATGTCATCAAACCCCCCACCACCACCACCAAAATGTAATTATTTGTTCCTTGTCCCAGTATCAACATTTCCTGAAAATTTCATCAAAATTTCATCAAAATTTCCTGAAAATTTAGTCACCCCCCCATCACCACCACCAAAATTCTATTTGTTCCTTGTGCCAGTATCAACATTTCCTGAAAATTTTATCAAAATTTCATCAAAATCCCCCCCCCCCCCCACCACCACCAAAATGTAATTATTTGGTCCTTGTCCCAATGTCAACATCTCTTGAAAATTTCATCAAAATTTGCTTAAAATTTCATCAACCCCCCCCCCCCCCACCACCGCCACCACCACCAAAATTCTATTTGTTCCTTGTGCCAGTATCAACATTTCCTGAAAAAATTTATCAAAATTTCCTCGAACACCCCCCCCCCCCCCAAATTACCACCAAAATGTAATTATTTGTTCCTTGTCCCAGTATCAACATTTCCTGAAAATTTCATCAAAATTTCCTGAAAATTCCATCAAATCCCCCACCACCACCACCAAACTTTAATCATTTGTTCCTCGTCCCAGTATCAACATTTCTTGAAAACTTCATCAAAACTTCCTTAAAATTTCATCAAACCCCACCTCCCCACCACCACCACCAAAATTCTATTTGTTCCTTGTGCCAGTATCAACATTTCCTGAAAATGTCATCAAACCCCCCACCACCACCACCAAAATGTAATTATTTGTTCCTTGTCCCAGTATCAACATTTCCTGAAAATTTCATCAAAATTTCATCAAAATTTCCTGAAAATTTAGTCACCCCCCCATCACCACCACCAAAATTCTATTTGTTCCTTGTGCCAGTATCAACATTTCCTGAAAATGTCATCAAACCCCCCACCACCACCACCAAAATGTAATTATTTGTTCCTTGTCCCAGTATCAACATTTCCTGAAAATTTCATCAAAATTTCATCAAAATTTCCTGAAAATTTAGTCACCCCCCCATCACCACCACCAAAATTCTATTTGTTCCTTGTGCCAGTATCAACATTTCCTGAAAATTTTATCAAAATTTCATCAAAATCCCCCTCCCCTCCCCACCACCACCAAAATGTAATTATTTGGTCCTTGTCCCAATGTCAACATCTCTTGAAAATTTCATCAAAATTTGCTTAAAATTTCATCAACCCCCCCCCCCACCACCACCACCAAAATTCTATTTGTTCCTTGTGCCAGTATCAACATTTCCTGAAAAAATTTATCAAAATTTCCTCGAACACCCCCCCCCCCCCCCCCCCCCCCAAATTACCACCAAAATGTAATTATTTGTTCCTTGTCCCAGTATCAACATTTCCTGAAAATTTCATCAAAATTTCCTGAAAATTCCATCAAATCCCGCACCACCACCACCAAACTTTAATCATTTGTTCCTCGTCCCAGTATCAACATTTCTTGAAAACTTCATCAAAACTTCCTTAAAATTTCATCAAACCCCACCTCCCCACCACCACCACCAAAATTCTATTTGTTCCTTGTGCCAGTATCAACATTTCCTGAAAATTTTATCAAAATTTCATCAAAATCCCCCCCTCCCCCACCACCACCAAAATGTAATTATTTGGTCCTTGTCCCAATGTCAACATCTCTTGAAAATTTCATCAAAATTTGCTTAAAATTTCATCAACCCCCCCCCCCACCACCATCACCACCACCAAAATTCTATTTGTTCCTTGTGCCAGTATCAACATTTCCTGAAAATTTTTATCAAAATTTCCTCGAACCCCCCCCCACAAATTACCACCAAAATGTAATTATTTGTTCCTTGTCCCAGTATCAACATTTCCTGAAAATTTCATCAAAATTTCCTGAAAATTTCATCAAACCCCCCCCCCCCCCCCCATCGCCACCAAAATTTAATCATTTGTTCCTTGTCACAGTATAAACATTTGCTGAAAAATTTATCAAAATTTCCTGAAAATTTCATCAAAATCTGCCCCCCATCACCACCAAAATTTTATTATTTGTTCCTTGTCGAAGTATCAACATTTCCTGAAAATTTTATCACAATTTCCTGAAAATTTCATCAAACTCCTCACCACCACCAAAATTTAATGATGTGTTCCTTATTCCAGTATCAACATTTCCTGAAAATTTCAACCAAATTTCCTGAAAATTTCATCAAACTCCCCCCCCCACCACCACCAAAATGTTATTATTTGGTCCTTGTCCCAGTGTGAAAATTTCTTGAAAATTTCATCAAAATTTCCTGAAAATTTCATCATTTGACTATGTCTACAAATTAGTAGAAAATACTCAACATTTTATAGTAATGTAATAAAACTTAAACCATTTAAGTACATTGGAATTAAAGCATTGTACTAAATACAACGTCCTGGCTTACAGTGAGGGTTAGGGGATAACCGGATTATGACCCTGGGCCGACACAAGAACCCACATCGAACACAACACAACAGTAACACAGGACGTAACCCCGCCCCCAGGCAAAAGGCCCCCCAAAAACAGGAGTCCCCTCATGTAACAGTGTCCGTGATTGTCAAAGTCCTTACTGCTTATTGTCACAGTACAAACGCTAACATTTGATTGGCTCTGTGGAAATAGACAAACCCATATTTCGTACTGTTTTTTTTTAATACATGCATACTCAAACTGTTGGGGAATATCAGAATAGATGTACGTATATAGGCTGTAAAATTGTCACTATATGTAGTTACAGCGACAGATTAAAAGGACAATTACTTTATAAATGGAATTGTATTTAAATTGTACTATTTGCTCTGAAATGTAAAAGCCATTATCCATTTCATGGTGTTGGAAAACAGAAAAGGCACAAATTGCTTTTTCTGTTGGCTTTTTTTTTTTTTTTTAATTTAAGAGGATTAGTTACAAGGCAACAAAATGCACCCAAGAAACTAAGTGAAAAGAAAATGCTTGACTAGGTTCTGCTGGGTCAAAGAAAATCTGGATTTCCATGTTTTATGGTAGATCAAACCAGCAAGAACCGCAACATCACATAAATGGAATCTGTAATTATTTAGTTGTGACGATGATCAAGGTGATCTGCTACAGATTCCACGCTCGGATAATCCACCCAGTACCTCAAAAAAAAAAAAAAAAAAAGAAAGAAAGAAAGAAAGAAAGAAAGAAAGAAAGAAAGAAATATGATATATGACAGGAACTGGGAGTGTATGAGGTGTGCTCCTGCTCCTGAAATTTACATAATATTATCTTCAATATTAGAGATGCAAAGGCTGTGATGTGCTGGATTAACATCAATATGTATAATAATACCATATACAAATGCTTTTGTTGCTATTTTTTGTGGACTGAAAGCAAGGAAATATTCACTCTATTAAAAAAAACAAAAAAAACTATTGAACTTTTGAAATATTTCAGACCTTATCATACTGTTCAGTCAATAAATGGGCCGTTCCACCGAATCGGTTCCATTTGCTTGTTATAACTCTTCCAAATTAAACTTCATTTTTACCTTTTTTCAACACTGAATCTAATAACACACATATTTAACTATTCAAAATATGTATTATTCCATCTCAGGCAACTTTATTTCATTTTTTACAAGGTTTTTAAGCGGAACACGATTGCATTTTTCTCAGTCCTGTTACCAAAACTCATGACATTTAAAAAGCACACTTAAAAGCTTGTCAACTAATTCCTTTGTTTTCCTCTCAACAAAGTGTTTATTTTAAAGAAATGATTGGTTACATGTTAAAATAATTCATATTTGTGACTAAAAAAATCACTATATATGCACGCAAGTTGTAATTTTCTTAAAACTGCAAAGTCATTTTTTCATTTTAAAGGAGACCCAAACCTCAAATTTATCCAAATTTTTATGATGCAATTCATTAAATACTTGGACAAAGAATGGACCACACATAATTGAAAAAATCCGATGGTTTATCTTTATTTTTTAGAAAAAGTTATTTAGTAACAGGAATGAACATTGGGTAACAGAAATGAGTGTGTGTGTGTGTTAGGGTGGTCCAAAAATTTTTTTTTCAGATTCTCTGGATTAGAACCCTGCATTTGGTTCCATATCCGGCCAAATTACTTTGGTCCAAATTTTATGCAAATTAATTCATATTTAGAGGTTGCACAGATACGTCCAGATTGCTCTATGTACTACAGTATAACAGAACTAGCCGAATGAATAGAATAATTTCAACTGTAAAACTTTAAAATCAAGTGAATAGTATTATATTGAGTAACATTCACTAATAAATCAATAAACCAGAGGATGCTACTCACTCCCGTTACTGTTACTCAGTCCTGTTACTCTTTATTTGAGTAACAGGACTGAAAGTAACAGGAATGAGTTTTTAGCACAGAATTAGCAAGTTCATGAAATACAGCCACATGGCATTCATGGGAATAGCAGGAGGACACTGAGCACATTCTTGTGATTGGCAAAAAATATGTATTTTTAAGATAAACAAATAACATCTAAGAAATAATTTTGGTAACAGGACTGAGTGTTGAGATTAACCTTCTCAGTCACAGTTACAATATCATCAAATATATAGAAAAAAAAAAAATTAAAGAACTTAGTTTTGATCTTCCCATGGCCTTCAGAAAATCCAGCTGATGTAACTTCCTGCTGAACATGGGACTTGTGGAATATTCCAAATTTTTCTGAGGGGGTAACAGGACTGAGTGAGAACCAAGGGACATGACTAAAATGTATATTTTCACAAAAATATTATGGCATTCTCATGAAAAAAATGTATTTAAAGCATAGATGGAATATGGAGTCACGCAACAATGCAAAAACAACATTTCTGAAGTATTTTAATCATTATATTTCATGGTAAAGTGTAGCATTAGAGAATGGGGACAGGCAACAAATGCTATTTTCCAGTGTTCTAGGTAGTTTTTATTAATGTTTTCAAATAAATATTTGAAATTTGCAATTAGATCAATGTGCAGGACACTTTGCTTAATAGTAAAATGTCTTTTAGAGTTGATTTTCATGCACATTTATACATATAATGTCCTGGGGACGGAAATGGCACCCATTTGGTGGAATGGCCCAAATATTAAATGAAACATTTATTAACACAACTTAACATGAACTGTGTCCACTGACATTGGGGAAAATTATCAACCATTTAAACGATTTAACTGATGGAAGTCAAAACTGATTGTTCATTCATTCATTCATTTTCCTAAACTGATTCATCCAACAGAGGGTTCAGGGGGTACGGGATCCCATTTTAGCTACTGTCAGGTAAAGGTGGGGTACACCCTGCACAGATCAATAAAAAGGATATTTAGCCAATCATCACATCCTTAGTTTACACACTCTGGACTTTAGGTGAAATGTATGACAGGATGAGTTGAGTCATATCAGAATCAGAATATTTCATACTTAAAAACAAAAATAGCTCATAGTAGTTTAATTTCAGAGCTGATGTCTATCCATTTTCCATGTTTTCTTGATAATAACCAAAATCACTTCAGTTCTTACATTAATATCTATGGCATTGTACTGACAAAAACACCAAAACAGTTCTTTTAGGCATTCCATGTTTTCTTTTGTGTCTGTTTTAATCACGATACACACAGGAGTTAGTACTGGATTGCATAACCATTGTTTTCGATGATGTTTGATGGTCTGACATTTTTTTCTGTGTGTGTGTGTGTGTGTGTGTGTGTGTGTGTGTGTATATTAGTGCTGTCAAATGATTAAAATGTTTAATCAGATTAATCAAAGGGTTGGTGTGGATTAATTTGGATTAATCAGGGTTAAATATCATTCATTTTTAATCTATATTAATCACGTTTTATTTTGTGTGAGCAGACTCAAGACAGATAGACAGATAAATAGATAGATAGATAGATAGATAGATAGATAGATAGATAGATAGATAGATAGATAGATAGATAGATAGATAGATAGATAGATAGATAGATAGATAGATTGATAGATTGATTGATTGACTGATTGATTGATTTTATTAGTCCCCTAGGGGAAATTCAGAATACAACATGCAGTCACTGCTCCACAAACACAGTCATATCACATCAACAATCAATAAATAAATGCAGAGTATAAGCAGCTGTGAATAAGTTAGATTAAAAAGAAGTAGAATTAAAAGACAAAATGTGTTTTCTTCCTATCACATAAAAACATAAAAGCATAAAAACCCACCTGAGGACAGAAGTGTTCCTGAGCTTCTACCTCTTATACACCCCCACCCACCCAGCTACTCCTCCTCCCGTCTCCTCCTACCTCCCCTCCCACTTAAAAAACATAAATAAAAAAAAAAAAAAAAAAAAATTATATATGTATATATATATATATATATATATATATATATATATATATATATATATAGTAGGCCTGTAACAGTACACAAAATTTTTGGTTCGTACGTTTTCGGTTTTGAAAGCCACGGTTTGTTTTTTTTCCGTTCGGTACGGGAAGAAAGAAAACTCCTCAAAATGTCTATTAATGCATTTATGAATTTTTAAACATTTTTCCCCCAATTTTTGGAGACAACAGAATATAGAAAAACAGGAATAATATAATTCTGCAGCTACAAATCAAATAGAAAATAAAATAAATGATTAATATTACTAAATGTATTTTAAACATTAGTATTGCACTTTTCCCTGTAAGGTAGTTTTGAACAAACAAGAAAAATCTAATCACAGTTCTGTCAGTTCACATTCTGCATAAAAATAACAAATACATAATAAATAATACAAATAAATAAATAATAAATAAATACATAAAAAATACATAATAAAAATTCCACATGAAGTGCAACATTAACAAGAGGGTAAACTGGTATTCTGTTTGAAACAAACTGAAGAGAAACACTGACAACACAAACACAATGAACCAAATTATTTATTTTAGGACAGAGAACAAACTGTTTAGGACACTGTGTGTATTTGTGTGTGCCTGTGTGCATGGGGGATTTTTTTTTTTTTTTTGTCGGAGCCGGGGGGTAGGGGGGGCGCGCAGTTATACACCTGGGGGTGCGGTCCATAACTAACGTAACGAACACTGTCGTGAAACGAAAGTGAAACTTTACATACTTTCAACATTCTATGTATTCCTCTATTATACAGGGTGCGTGATAGACAGACAGACAGACAGACAGACAGGCAGACAGACAGACAGACAGAGCTAGTGTCAGTGTTTTAGAACTACCGTAGTTCCTAGGGGCCAAACAACGTCTGTCTTATTAACGTCTCTTTCCTCGTTGTTGTCTTTCACCTGAACCTGAACTGATCCAAACTGGACTGTACTGATGGTGGAGGTTCTTCAGTCTCTTCCTTCCAGGTTCACATCATATTTGTTTGTTTTTTTTAACCTTATATCAGCTGCTATTTCATATTTCGGGTCAATGTGCGCTCCTTCAATATGTCCGTGTGAAACTTGTGCGGATTTAAAGTTCTGCATCGAACGACGTCTTTCATTCCTTTTTCTTTTTCTCATCATACTGTGTCGTTTCGGTACAGCTGTGTACCGAACTGAACAGGTGTGTACCGAAACGGTTCGGTACGTGTACCGTTACAGGCCTAATATATATATGTCACAGTAGAGATTGAAATCCAGTAGGATTACTAATCCTACTAGGACAGGTAGTAATTGTAGTTTGTCCTAGGACAAACTAAAATTACTATCTGTCCTAGTAGGATTTTTTACACAGACTTTGAATCTAATATTCTATAGAGACAACAATATTCTTACAAACCATGATTTTATTCAGAATTTACACAGACTTTGAATCTAATATTCTATAGCTAAGCTTCAAAGACTTTTTCTAAGACTTAAATGTGATGCATACTACTCACTAGTTAAGTGACAATAGGGACATATACTGTATCTAAGATATGAAAATAATTCAGCTGGAATAGTGATGGCGAAATTGTATGCTTACCTATGCTGAAATTGACTGGAATTTTGGCTGTGAAATGATTCAGTCTATTTTCCATACATTTTGATATAATCTGACATTCTCCTAATAGAATTTGAGATTGTCCTGACAGAATTCTTATATTTTTTGCCGTAGGACAGACTGAAATTCCAATCTTCAGATCCCACTTCCAAATAGAATTACAATCTGTCCTAGTAGGATTGCAAATTCTCCTAGGACAGATTGGAATTCCAATCTTCAGATCCTAATGTCTTGTAGGATTTCAGTTTGTCCTAGGACAAACTAAAATTTCAATCTGTCCTAGTAGGATTAGGAATCCTACTGGATTTCAATCTCTACTGTGACATATATATATATATATATATATATATATATATATATATATATATATATATATATACACACACACATACAGGGTGGGGAAGCAAAATTTACAATGAACATTTAGTTTCTCAGCAGGCACTACGTCAATTGTTTTGAAACCAAACATATATTGATGTGATAATCATACCTAACACTATTATCCATACCTTTTCAGAAACTTTTGCCCATATGAGTAATCAGGAAAGCAAACGTCAAAGAGTGTGTGATTTGCTGAATGCACTCCTCACACCAAAGGAGATTTCAAAAATAGCTGGAGTGTCCATAAAGACTGTTATAATGGAAAGAAGAGAATGACTATGAGCAAAACTATTATGAGAAAGTCTGGAAGTGGAGGAAGCAACAAAAAACGTACCAAAGCTTTTATTAAAGCTCTCAAATCCAAAATCCTAAAGGATCCAACCAAATCCATGAGAAAAATGGCAATTGAACTTGAGGTAGACAACAAGACCGTTAGAAATGCAGTAAAATATGATTTGAAGATTTAAATTCTCATGACTTTCAATAAACTAATTGGTCATACACTGTCTTTCAATCCCTGCCTCAAAATATTGTAAATTTTGCTTCCCCACCCTGTGTATGTATATATATATATATATATATATATATATATATATATATATATATATATATATATATATATATATATATATATATATATATATATATATATATATATGTGTGTGTGTGTGTGTGTGTGTGTATATGTATATGTATATATGTATATATATATATATATATATATATATATATATATATATGTATATATATATATATATATATATATATATATACACACACACACTCTATTAAGACACAGACATAAAACAGCAATTTGTACAGTATGTACTAGACAGTATATTATCAATACGATAATTACAGAAATCTACATAATAAGTGCAAAAACATAGTTGTGTGTGATTATAATTATGAGGTTCTAAGGTGGAGTTCAACAGTCTGATGGACATGTTCAGTGGTGCATTTGGGTGGAATCAGTCTGAATGTGCTCCTGTGACTGAGAGTGGGTGAGTGGATTTTTTTAAAAATATATTTTCAGTAAAACACAAAAAGCTTAACCAGAAATTGAGTATATGATGTTTGAGGCAAAAAAAAAAAGCAGTAGTTATTTTAGGAAGGTCACGAAATGAAAAAGAAGTCATGAGTTCTGTAGTAATGAGTATTGAAATAGAGGAACTGTCCACAGTGAAGTGTGGAAGTGAACACACAGTCAGAGCCTGCTGCTGTGGGTGAAGACTGTGAACCACGGACCAGAGCCTGTGAGTGGAGCACACACCCTGGTATGAGTCATCCACCAGGGGCTGCAACAGCTGAGTGGGCTGCACACCCACCCCTCCCACACTGTCCCCCCAGGTTTCCCCACTAAGGCCAGGCCACATATTTGAGAGCCACCACATCCAGGTCCTGTTTGATCTTCTTTGATTGTTGCAGATCCAGGGTCTTGACCCAAACACCGGTCCATTTCATGACTAGAGTGAGCTTCAAGTTTTTTCAGAAGTGGAACAGCAGGGTGTCACAGAGGAGCTGGGAACAACCACTGGAGCTTCTGGGATTGTTTGACAGCGGGGGGGGCACTTTCCTTTAGTTTAATGTTTTATTCTGCTATTGTCCTATGAGGTTATGTTTTCATTGGGGTCTGTTTGTTTTGTTGGATTTTGATGAAATTTTCAGGAAATGTTGATACTGACACAAAGAACAAATTATAAAATTTGGGTGGTGATGAGGGGGGGGTTGAGGAAATTTTCAGGAAATTTGCAGAAAATTTTCAGGAAATGTCAATACTGGGAAAAGGAACCAATAATTAAATTTTGCTGGTGATCGGGGGGGGGGGGGGGGGGGGGGGGTGTTTGAGGAAGTTTTCAGGAAATTTACAGGAAATGCTGATACTGGGACAATGAACAAATGTTTAAATTTTGGTGGTGATGGGGGGGTTGCTGAAATTTTCAGGACATTTTGATGAAATTTTCAATAAATGTTGATAGTGGGAAAAGGAACAAATGATTAAATTTTGGTGATAGGGGGTTGAAATTTTCAGGAAATTTTAATGAAATTTTCAGGAAATGTTGATATTGGCACAAGGAACAAATAATTAAATTTTGGTGGTGATCGGGGGGGGTTGTAGATTTTTTTTATTTCTTTGCCTGTCTGTTAGTAAGATAAGTCAAAAAGTTCTGGAAGGATTTTGATGAAATTTTCAGGAAATGTTGATACTGGCACAAGGAACAAATGATTAAATTTTGCCGGTGATAGGGGAGGGAGGGTAATTATAGCAAAATATACTCCAGTCCGGCCATGATTCCATTTGTTTATTTTTTCCCTAGTTACGACTACCTCCGGGTCAGATAATTTAACTATTTTGAAAATAGTAAAATTGGATTAAACGGTTGTTATCTGTTTTTTCCATTTTTTCATATGAGCACAAAATCGGGAAAATGTAAAAATGAACCGTTATCCATTTTTCATTCTGGTTTTGAAAATGGAAAAACAAAAAAAAAATGATCTGCCTTGGTGGAGGTCTGCGTTCTCCGAGTGCTTTTCTAGATGTTATGTAGAAAATCAAGGTCAGTGAAGTTACCATATTTGGTTCCTTACCCGTAAGTGACAGAAAAAAAAGTATAAAAGTATATATTAACTAGAAAAGCACTCGGAGAGCGCAGACCTCCATCAAGGCAGATCAGTCTCTCACCCCCTCAACAGCTGCTTAATTATAGTCAAATATTCCTCCAGTCCGGCCATGATTCCATTTGTTTATTTTTTCCCTAGTAACGACTTCTTCTGGGTCAGACACCCTAACTATACTGAAAATAGCAAAATCGGATGAAACGGTCGTTATCTGTTTTTTTTTCCATTTTTCATTTGAGCACAAAATGGGGAAATGGAAAAATGAACCGTTATCCGTTTTTCATTCTGGTTTTGAAACTGAATTTGATTTTTGGTTTTAAATTGAAAAACTAATGAACGAACGAACGAATGACACACGGATTGTTTTGGCTCCCATGTTTGACGCCTGTGATTTAGAGGGAGTCAGGAGAGGGAGTGTGAGTCACAGGGGAAGGATAACATGAGGTTTTTCTCCAATCGCCTGCAGAAGAAACAGCCAGAATCCTGCTGTTGTGACTCTGAGCAGAAGGTCGTTTAACCAGAGGAGCAGGACGAGTCACATCTGGTATAATGAGGAACGTAATCTGCAGCTAATGTCGGGGACCAGAACAGAACGGTCACCTACGAAAGTGCATTTCTGCCGGAGCTGACGCAGACTCCGCTCTTAAATCCCTCTGATTTTCTACAAGGGCAGGTTTCACATTGTTATGATCTGACTCGACCCAAAGTACAAAGATGACGGAGCACCTCGGTAGGGTCGGACTCAGGAGGTTTTTGGGTTTGAATTAAAAGAGGAACAATTATTTGTGATTACCCGGTATAATTGCCCTTCAGATAACTAGAGTCTGTCAATTTTCCTTTAATTATCCTCCTCATTAAAAGCTGAATTTGTGCCGAGCAAATTAAAGTAATTTTAGCGTCCTCATCAGGTCTTTGGAATAATAAAAATCAGTCTACTCATCAATTCATTTTGAACTAACTCATAGTAATTCTGTTCAATATACAATATATGTATAGCAGCTAAAATTTGCTTAGAGGTCTTATTTATGTCTTTGTGCATTAGAAATCAATCTAAGTGAATCCCCAAAGGAACTTTGTGTTGGTAAATGCAAGTTATGCAAATTTACAGCATTTCAATTCTGTTGCAACATGTTGATGCTCATATGAACTATGTTTTCAGCTCAAAAATGTCCAATTTCATCACAATTAATGTTATATTTTCATGTCACAAATGGCCAAGTTATATTTGAACTGAATTTACCTGAAAAACAAATATTCTATTCTTTTAGATTTCCCAATTTTTCTTACCAGATTCTATCCTACATATCACATGTTTTATTTTTACAGGTTCAATATGGAGTATGGTGCTGATCCATCCTGCTTATGTTACGCCAATACATACATTAAGAATGTCACACGTCACTTTTTAAATCAACAGTTTTCTACTAATAAGCATTTTTATAAAGAAATAACAGCTTTTATCACTCTGTCACTTTCTTTGAATTTAAAAGTTGTGTCTTTGCAGTTCTCATTCCATCTGGTCTCTTTCTAATGCTTTGGTCAAAATTCACATGGTTTTAGTTTTCCTCTACTCATTACTCCCTCTAGTGGTCACAGAAATCTGTTGCACTTTCTGTGTAAATAGATTCAGTTCATATCTGTACGTGGCAATATGTTGGCATCTTTACCATAGATATACTGCTGTACATACTAAAGTAAAGGTTTTATATATATTTATATTGGCTAAAATTTACTTAGGGGGTCAAATGAGTGGCCATTTTTGTCCAAAAACAAAGTTGTAAGAAATGCATAGAACTGTGTTGAAATAATGCTAATCCATTTGTGCACAGACTACTGATATTATTTGACAGTGGAAGCTCTATTTTCAGAAATATTGGATTTTGAATAGCACGTGTATGTGAAAACTTTTGCTGGTGGACGGATGTGACATTACCCATGATGCTCTGGTCAGTACCAGTACTTTATTAGTAATAAACTTATAGACTTACTATTGCTAATTCTCCTCTTCTTCATAAATGTTAGTATTGTGGATCTAAAACAATAACAGCTGACACAAAAACACAAAATGTGTCAGTGGACGGATGTGACATGGTTGTTCCAGATCCCATCATACTGATGCTCGGCAGCCATGTCACCGTTTACACTAATGATCCCTGTGCAAAAACTAGGATCAGAATTATTTATTGTATAGTTTATCATCATACTAAAGAGGAAATAACAATATAGAATTGTTATTTCTTCATAAAATGTTTATTATTAGAAAACTGTTGATTTAAAAAAGTGACGTGTGACATTCTTAATGTATGTATTGGCGTAACATAAGCAGGATGGATCAGCACCATACTCCATATTGAACCTGTAAAAATAAAACATGTGATATGTAGGAGAGAATCTGTAAGAAAAACTGGGGAATCTAAAAGAATAGAATATTTGTTTTTCAGGTAAATTCAGTTCAAATATAACTTGGCCATTTGTGACATGAAAATATAGCATTAATTGTGATGAAATTGGACATTTTTAAGCTGAAAACATAGTTCATATGAGCATCAACATGTTGCAACAGAATTGAAATCCTGTACATTTGCATAACTTGCATTTACCAACACAAAGTTCCTTTGGAGATTCACTTAGATTGATTTCTTATGCACAAAGACAGAAATAAGACCTCTAAGCAAATTTTAGCCGCTATTTAACATATTCTAATTTGTGTTTCATTTGACTCAAAGTACCGCATTTTCCATCTCATTAGTGTACCTGCACTGTGTTGGTTTGTGATTTTTTCTTTCTTTCTTTTTTTTTTTTTTTTTTTTTTTACCAAAATCTGCTCCAATTAGTGGAATTAGTCTGCCTAGGTTCAGAGGATTGTCCAACCCCCCCCCCCCCCCCAGTGATGATCTCTTGTTTAACACTGTGGGGTCCCTAGGCACAAAGGGATCATCAGGGCCCTTGGGGCGATTAAATTCTTTGGGAATCCCACCCTAAACCCCAAACAAACATGCATGATGACAATGTAAGCAACTGAATTATTCATTTAAGTAAATAATGCGCCCCTTGCTGGGTGGGGGGGTCTCATAGCGGCTCTGTGGTTGCGGTTCTGGCTCTGGCCATGGGGTGTGCTTTCAGGTCCTTTGAGCTCAGTGGGTCTGTAGTTCCCTGTGCAGTCCAGATCGTCCATGTCCTGCTGCTGGTGACGGTGGGCGGGTGCAGTCGTGACTTCCCACACATATCCGTCCACACACACACACACACACACACACACACACACACACACAAACTCAAACGTGCATCCACATGTAGATCTACACTTAACTGCTGTTACCTTTGGATTACACCGTCACTGTTGCGGGGTTCTTTCCCAAACTGCTCAAAAATAACACCACGGGCGTAGTTGAAGGTGCAAAAAAAAAAAAAAAGGTGGTAATTTATCTGCCGTTGGTCTCCCAAAAGTGCAGTGCAATATATGTACAAATGGAAAAACAAAATAAAAAAATACGATTTACAAATTGACAAAACGGGAGAAAAAACACATTAGAGTTCTTCAATAACTCGCTTGGCAGAAGTTGAACAATCGAAGGGCTCCGTTGCCAGCTCTGCAACTCAGCCGACACTGACCTCCAGGGCTTCAGCAGCCTTCTTTTAAACAATAAGCCCCTCCTACTGGACCTGTCAATTAACCCTTTCATGCATACTGGTCACTACAATGGAAAGCTATTCTACAGCTTTCTCTTCTATATTCATGGATTTTGTTGTTTTCATTGTTTTGTTTTTTTTTCCACACATATCTTTATTAAAGTTTAAAGACACTACATATCATTTCTGACATGAATTGGTAACATTATGTAGATCTCTCCTGAGGATAAACCCCCAGAATCACAAGCCCTCCCCATAGTTTTCACACAATTTATCAGTAAATACATGTTTCTGTGCGTCAAAAATTAAATGTGTGGTGTCCAGCTGAGTGGACATTTTTGCAACTTCATGAATAATAGGTTCACAATAATTTTTTTTTCATTATTATTTTTTAATGTATATTTTAAATTATTTTTATTTTATTTTTTTAAATTTATTTTTCAGAAGAAAATTTTCAATCGCATTGTTTTTTTTCATGCCTGAAGAAGAATAAAAACACTCAGGAAAAAATTTTGATGAAGGTTTTCATAATTCGTGCATGAAATGGTTAAAGACATTTTTACAAAAACTTATTTTCAACAGTGTTTTTTTCACAGTTATTCACTCCAGCAATAACCATCTTACCCTTTACATTTTAATTGATTTTCTAATCAGGGCTGAGAGACTGATCTGCCTTGGTGGAGTTCTGCGCTTTTCTAGTTTTCACTTGTTCCATTGGCAGATTTTTGGCTTGAATTAAGCAAAAAAAATCTTGAATTAAGCACCAAAATCTGCTAATAGAACAAGTGAAAATTATCTTGGTAAGATTTCTTGAAACAAGATTTTCAAGTTCTATTGTCTACAAATCAGTTCTTATATCACTGCAAAGTTACTCCTTAGGCCAGGGGTGTCAAACATGCGGCCCGGGGGCCAAATGCGGCCCCCTAAAGGATCCAGTTCAGCCACTGGGATGTTTTTGCCAAGTGCAAAAATTCCACAGTCTTGAATTGAATTAAGCAAAAAAAATTTAGCTTGAATTAAGGAAAAAATCTTGAATTAAGCCAAAAAAATCTTCAATTAAGTAAAAAAAAAAAAAAAAAAATCTTCTATTACGTAAAAAAATCTTGAATTAAGCCAAAAAAAAACTTCAATTAAGTGAAAAAAAAATCTTGAATTAAGACAAAAAAAAAAAAATTCAATTAAGTGAAAAAAAATCTTGAATTAAGACAAAAAAATTCTTCAATTAAGTGAAAAAAAATCCTGAATTAAGCCAAAAAAAAAATCTTGAATTAAGCCAAAAAAATCTAGAAGTAATGACTTAATTTTTTTTCCTTTGTTTTAGTGCAAAAAAATAACATTAAATTATGAAAATATTTGAATTTGCAAACTATCCTGTAACACTAAAATGTGAATAACCTGAACAAATATGAACCTGAAACGTCTAAAGAAAATTAAGTATTATTTTAACATTTTTTCTGCCTGTTCCTCAGTGTTTAGTGTCTTTGTAGATCTGATCCATAATGCACATGTAGAAATGAGAAGCTGAGGAATAATACTGTTAAAATTGCACTAAACTTTCTTATGTTTTTTAATTTAAATTTCAGTTTTTTCAAATTTTTTTTCATAGTTTATAAACGTAAGTATTTTCAGAATTTAATGGGGTTTTTTTTCAACTAAAACAAAGACAAAAATTTGGAGTTGTCATTATTTATAGGTTATTATGCTATTATTTTTCTGGTCCGGCCCACTGCAGATCAAATTTAGCTGAATATGGAACTGAACTAAAATGAGTTTGACACCCCTGCTTTTCACAATTATGTCTTATTTTAAGTGTGATGAGATATTTGGACTAGAAATGAGAAAAATACACTTGGCAATATTTTGCTTTTTTACAGTACAGCGAAACTGCTGCTGCATGGAATTCCCATTCCCACAATGCACTTTGCGACAAAATTCCCGAAAAGGCCTGAGTGACGTATCGGTTTGGTATGTAAACAAACGGACTCTGTTTTTTAATAGTCATCTTTGAAGTTTTTCACCATGAGAGAAGTGATTCAGGTGTGTAAACGCGGAAAGACTAACGGATTAGTGATAATTAGGCTATCACTGGGGTTTTAAAATTTGGAAAAAAAAATTGTGATGAAAGTCATACTTTTTTTAAATTTTTTTTTTTTTTTTTGCTAAAGCTCTTACAGCTTGAAACATGTTTGAACCTGTTCATTTTCTTTGGGGGAATGGGAGTGTGGATGACTCACCTGTTTTAAAGATAGCCCCTGCTCTCATGCCTTTCTCCTCCTGTTTCTCAATTGGTCCCCCAAGTGCCCCCCCCCCCCCCCCCCCCGCCCCACTCTGCTCTGTTGTCTTAAGATGGCCCAGGAGATACGGTGTTTTATTTTTAGCCACACAACCTGCATCTAAAGAGCTTCTCCCCAAAATGAGATGTTCGCTATTTGATATTGGTGTCACCTACTTCAGCGATTGTTTTTGTGAAGCGCATTTGGGTGAGGGTGGGATTTGGTAGGTGGGGGTGCTATTAAAGTTATGAGTCACCTTTGCCTGGAAAATTGTAATGTTTTCGAGGCCGCAATCATCCGCATTTTCAAAACCGGTGAGTTTCAGGCACAAAAATAGATAAAAACACGACTCTGGATCAAACCAATTTCGTTGCCCTAAACCAGGGGTGTCAAACATGCGGCCTGGGGTCCAAATGGTCCAGTTCAGCCCCTGGGATGTTTTTTCCAAGTGCAAAAATTCCACAGTCTTGAATTGAATTAAGCAAAAAAAAAAAAAAAAATTAGCTTGAATTAAGGAAAAAATCTAGAATTAAGCCAAAAGAATCTTCAATTAAGTAAAAAAAAATCTTCAATTAAGCCAAAAAAAAAAAAAAAAAAATTTCAATTATGCCAAAAAAAATCTCAAATTTAGCAAAAAAATCTTGAATTAAGCCTACAAAAATCTTCATTAAGTTAAAAAAAAATCTTGAATTAAGCCAAAAAATCTTCAATTAAGTTAAAAAAGAAAATCTTGAATTAAGCCATAAAAAAATTATCCAATTAAGTAAAAAAAAAAATCTTGTATTAAGCCAAAAAAAAAAAACAAACAAAAAAAAACCTTAAATGAAGTTAAAAAAATCTGCAATTAAGCCAAAAAAAAAAAAAAAAAAAAAGTCTAGAATTAACAACTTAACCAGGGGTGTCAAACATGCGGCCCGGGGGCCAAATGGTCCAGTTCAGCCCCTGGGATGTTTTTTCCAAGTGCAAAAATTCCACAGTCTTGAATTGAATTAAGCAACAAAAAAAAAAAAAAAAAAAAAAAAAAAAAATCAAGGAAAAAATCTTGAATTAAGCCAAAAAATCTTCAATTAAGTAAAAAAAGAAAATCTTGAATTAAGCCATAAAAAAATTATTCAAGTAAGTAAAAAAAAAATCTTGAATTAAGCCAAAAAAAAAAAAAAAAAAAAAAAAAAAAAAGAATCTTAAATGAAGTTAAAAAAATCTGCAATTAAGCCAAAAAAAAAAAAAAGTCTAGAATTAACAATTTAACCAGGGGTGTCAAACATGCGGCCCGGGGGCCAAATGGTCCAGTTCAGCCCCTGGGATGTTTTTTCCAAGTGCAAAAATTCCACAGTCTTGAATTGAATTAAGCAAAAAAAAAAAAAAAAAAAAAAAAATCAAGGAAAAAATCTTGAATTAAGCCAAAAAATCTTCAATTAAGTAAAAAAAGAAAATCTTGAATTAAGCCATAAAAAAATTATTCAATTAAGTTAAAAAAAATCTTGAATTAAGCCAAAAAAAAAAAAAAAAAAAACGAATCTTAAATGAAGTTAAAAAAATCTGCAATTAAGCCAAAAAAAAAAAAGAGTCTAGAATTAACAATTTAACCAGGGGTGTCAAACATGCGGCCCAGGGGCCAAATGGTCCAGTTCAGCCCCTGGGATGTTTTTTAAAAAGTGCAAAAATTCCACAGTCTTGAATTGAATTAAGCAAAAAAAAAAAAAAAAAAAAAATCAAGGAAAAAATCTAGAATTAAGCCAAAAGAATCTTCAGTTAAGTAAAAAAATCTTCAATTAAGCCAAAAAAAAAAAATTCAATTATGCCAAAAAAATCTCAGATTTAGCAAAAAATCTTGAATTAAGCCTAAAACAAATCTTCATTAAGTTAAAAAAAATCTTGAATTAAGCCAAAAAAATCTTCAATTAAGTTAAAAAAAAAAAAAATCTTCAATTAAGCCATAAAAAAATTATTCAATTAAGCAAAACAAATCTTGAATTAAGCCCAAAAAAAAAAAAAAAATCTTAAATGAAGTTAAAAAAAATCTTCAATTAAGCCAAAAAAAAAAAAAATCTAGAATGAACCACTTTTTTTTTCTTTGTTTTAGTGCAAAAAAATAACATTAAATTATGAAAATATTTACATTTCCAAACTATCCTGTAACACTAAAATGTGAATAACCTGAACAAATGTGAACAACCTGAAATGTCTGAAGAAAATTAAGCACAATTTTAACAGTTTTTCTGCCTGTTCCTCAGTGTTTAGTGTCTTTGTAGTGTCATACCCGCAGCCAGACGTTAGTCTGGTCTCGTCTGTCTTTTATGTTTTGTTTGTCGTTTCCTGTTTTATTTTGTTAAGTTTCCCCTCATGTGTCTTGTCTGTCGTCTTTACTTCCTGTTCTCTGTTCTCCCTGACCTCTTACCTGATTACCTGTCTCCGCCCTGATTTGCTCCACCTGTGTCTAGTTGTCTTCCCTCCCTTTTGTGTATTTAAACCCTGTCTCTTCCTTCAGTCAGTCGCCAGTTTGTAACTCTCGTAGTTCTTACCAGCGTCTTGACCTCGTTTGTTCGTTTTGTCTGCCTGTTGTGACCCTTTTTGGATTCCTCGGTTTTTTGCCTACTGCCTGCTCCCTGTCGGTTTTTGTCTGCCTCATCTGGTTTCCTGGTTTCGATCTTCTCGCCCTGACTTACTGTCGGGGAAAATACCCCAAACGCCGCTCGGGGAGACGGGCTGCCGCCCTCGAACCGGAGGACGAATCAGAGGAGGATATCTCCCACCTTTATCCTCAAGATTCTGTCATTATTATTATTCTTTCACCTGTGTGTGAATAATAAATCTTTTGAACCTTATTTTTGTGTCCGAGTTACTGCATTTGGATTCAGTGTTTGTACTAGCCGCATTACATGTAGATCTGATCCATAATGCACATGTAGAAATGATAAGTTGAGGAATAATATTGCACTAAATTTTCTTCCGTTTTTTAATTTAGATTTCATTTTTTTCAGGTTTTGTTTTGTTTTTTTTGATAGTTTATAACAGTAAGTATTTTCATAATTTAATGTTTTTTGTTTGTTTTTTTTTACACTAAAACAAAGAAAAATTTGGAGTTGTCATTATTTATAGGTTATTCTTTTATTATTTTACTGGTCCGGCCCACTTCAGATCAAATTTAGCCGAATATGGCCCCTGAACTAAAATGAGTTTGACACCCCTGCCCTAACACACACATGTTCTGTGTCACATGTTCTCACATCCATCCTTCATCAGCAAAGTACTGCATAATTTGTGCTCTTCTTTTGGAAATAAAAAACAGTTACTTGTTAAAATGTCAGGTTAGTTGTTTGAGAAACTTTTTAATAGCGATGAGATGAAAACCTGACTTTTACAAGTGAGATAAGATGTGTGGAACAAGTACAAACAAGACTCCTCGATGTATCAGAGTAGTGACACTTTCATAAACTCCTGTTGTCAAAGAAATATGCACCTTCTTCCAGGTCATGGAGGGGCCAATAGTTCCAAACATTGAGTGTAACGCTGTCAGAACACATTCCTTTCTATTGCAGCTGATCTTAGTCAATAAGATATCATCATCTTTCAAATGATCGAGTGTATTTCCTGTATAAGTGGACATTCATGTTGTAAATACAGTTGTCTTTGGTTAGGGTTAGGGTTTGTACAAATTTATATCTTAAAGTTACGTTCGATTGTCAGCTGATTTGGACAGCTGTTGAGATTTAACCACTATAACCACAAATTATGGAGTTGTTACGCTTAGGCAGGGGTGTCAAACTCATTTTAGTTCAGGGGCCACATTCAGCTAAATTTGATCTGCAGTGGGCCGAACCTGTAAAATTATATCATAATATATAAATAATGTCAAGTCAAAACTTTTCTCTATGTTTTAGAGTGAAAAAAGTAAAATTACTTGATGAAAATGTTTGCATCTACAAACTATCCTTTCAAACAATGTGAATAATATGAACAAACTGAAAAAAAAAAAAGTGTAATTTTAACAATATTATGCGTCAGTTTATCATTTACACATGATGGTTTGAGGATTTATTAATGCAGCCACAGAACTTTAATTAACAAGATCTGAAAGGAACACAATTTTACAACGAAATCAAAATCAGTGTTTGCTGGGCTGTGTTACACTGTACAGCAGGGGTCTCCAACTCATTTTAGGTCACGGGCCAGATTCAGCTAAATTTCATCTGCAGTGGGCTGAACCAGTAAAACAATAACATAATAATACATAAATAATGTCAACTCTAAACTTTTCTCTATGTTTTAGAGTGAAATAAGTTAATTTACATGATGAAAAGGGTTACATTTGCAAACTATCCTTTCAAAACATGTGAATAACATTAACAAACTGAATAAAAATGTGTAATTTTAACAATTGTAGCCACATGACGGTGGAGTGAGTGAACAGTCGAAAACAGAATTATAAATTATATTATCTTCCTCTCCGTGTCAAACCAAATTCCTGAACAACCATGCTGATTGGTTGGTTAGCAGGTCAGTGCACGGACATCCTCTGCAAATGACATTTACGAAGACAGATGATCTTAAGGAATGAGCCTAATGGACTTGGTTTTTACACTTAGCCGACTTTGTCCTCTCAACATCCGTGTTTTATTATGTGCTCATCCAGAGGTGAAGATGAACCCAGAAACGAACAAAGGACTGAATGACAAAATCACTATATGTGCCATGTTAATAATGTATTACATTATGTGTTAATGTTGATTAACTCAGCACGTTAACTCTTTTATGCACGAAATACTTAAACCATTTGCCTGACCTGTGGTTTCACATATGTGTGTCCTGATCATGTTCACGGTGAATTATGTGAAAGTAAGAGTATCACTGCTTATAGCATGTCTGAATAATCATGCTATTATTTTACTGATGCTTAAGTGAGGTTACAGGTGATGTATAAAGTTTAAGTGATCTTATTTAAGGATGCAAAGTTTTCTTACAAGTCTGCACAACGTCCTCTCCCCCTCTGTCTTCCCAAGAGGGAAGAGAAACGTGATACTTTGAGATATGTAAATGACATACAAAGGTAGGCCGGTTTCGCGCCGAAACGGACAAAGAAGGCAACGCCCCAAGGCATCGATGACTCATCAATATGCACGAGGAAGGCGTGCCGAGTTGGTTTTTGGACAAACTATAAAAGTAAATGAAACCAACTTTTCAACAGAGTCTTCTCCACCTCTCCTGGGCTCTCACCTACGCAAAGAGCTTTCTCCAAAGAGTCTTGTCCATCTTCTGGGCTCTCACAGAACAGAGTCTCTTCCCTCTCCTGGGCTCAACTTCACAAAGAGCTGTTCCACCTTCTAAGCTCCCCAAGAGCTGTTCCATCTTCGCTGTTCTCCACTTCTCTTGGCGAGCTTTCCAGAACCAGCCGCCAGAGCCAGCTGTGCATCTCTTCCAGCCAGCAGAACTTCAGACCTCCAGAACTTCAGACCTCCAGACCTTCAGGCCTCCAGCGCAAGCACGTCGCTTCACAGCCTGTTCCTGCTTCGAACTCCGTCAGAAGACTGCATCCGTTCTCCGTCGAGGCCTCTCCAGCCTGCATCCTTCAGAAGGCCTCTAACTTGTAAGAAAACTTGCTCCTGATTTATCTGAGTTGGTGTTATTCCAATTTAAGTAGGTTTACCTCAACGTAACCTCACTAACATTATAATATCTCGAACATAGCCATCTGCCAACTTAATCTACGTATTCTCCTATCCATAATCTCCTGCTCCTTTTATCGTATTTGTCTCTTGTCTCTATGTTATTTGTGTGTCTTAGTTAGTTAATAAATTATTTATATGTGTATAAATCCATTGCCTCAGTTGTGCTTTGTGTACTATTTTTCACACTCGGGTTCATCTGTGCAATCCACGAACTATCACCTTTGCAAGATTTCTAAATTATTGTTTTGGGTTGATTTAAGTTTAAGCTTAGTTATAAATCTATAATTAAATTAATCAATAAATCAACACTCAATTAATAAATAATTTGGTATCCTATTCTTGCTACACAATATTATGCTTCAGTTTATCATTTACACATGTACATTATAACTTACAGATCACAGTGGATCTACAAATACGCAAAACATTCAGTAACAGGTGGAATATTGTTGAAATCGCATGTACTTCTCTTAAGACATTTCAGGTTATTCAGATATTTTTGCAAGATTATAATTTGTTTTAGTGTAAATACACTGAACAAAAATATAAATGCACCACTTTTGTTCTTGCTCCCATTTTTCATGAGCTGAACTCAAAGATCTAAAACTTTTTCTGTGTACACACAAGGTTTATTTCTCTCAAATATTGTTCACAAATCTGTCTAAATTTGTGTTAGTGAACACTTCTTCTTTGCTGAGATAATCCATCCACCTCACAGGTGTGGCATATCCAGATGCTGATTAGACAGCATGATTTTTGCACAGGTGTGCCTTAGGCTGGCCACAATAAAAGGCCACTCCAAAATGTGCAGTTTTATCACACAGCACAATACCACAGATGTCACAAGTTTTGAGGGAATATGAAATCGGCATGCTGACTTCAGGAATCTCCACCAGAGCTTTTTCCTGTGAATTGAATGTTCATTTCTCTACCATAAGCCATCTCCAAAGCTGTTTCAGAGAATTCATGAAGAAGACTGTGCGAGGAAAATGGTGGTCACACCAAATACTGACTGGTTTTCTGACCCCCCTGGACCACCCAATACAGTAAAAGTGCACATTTTAGAGTGGCCTTTTATTGTGGCCAGCCTAAGTCACACCTGTGCAATAATCCTGCTGTCTAATCAGCATCTTGATATGCCACACCTGTGAGGTGGATGGATTATCTCAGCAAAGGACAAAGGAGAAGTGCTCACTAACACAGATTTAGACACATTTATGAACAATATTTGAGAGAAATAGGCCTTTTGTGTTCGTAGAAAAAGTTTTAGATCTTTGAGTTCAGCTCATGAAAAATGGGAGCAAAAAAAAAAAGTGGTGCGTTTATATTTTTGTTCAGTGTACATGAAAACATTTACATTTACAAAGAGAAAAATTTGGAATTGTGAGTATTTATAGGTTATTATGACCCACTTGAGATTGAATTGGTCTGAATGTGGAACCTGAACTAAAAGGATTGTTAATATCTTAGTGGAATTTTTGCATTTCACAAATTCATCCCAAGGGCCTGACTGGACTCTTCGGCGGGTCGGATTTGGCCCCCGGGCTGCATGTTTGACACCTGTGCGCTAAGGTAATGTTAGTACAAATGTTATCGTGGGTTTTATTTTAGCTTTTTTGCTGAACCTGGTGGTGTTTCGTTAATGTGCTAATTAGGAGTCGCTGTAGACCTGAGCTCCGATAAATAAAAGTTCATTAAAGTTATTATTCATGAGTTAAAGGTAGGGATGCACTGATAGCACTTTTTCCAGACCGAGTACGAGTACTTACATTTGAGTACTTGCCGATACCGAGTACCGATACGAGTACTTAATAATCCCATTCCAGTTCTTAGTTCCTTTTGTAAATGTGCTTTATTGTCGTTGTCATTAGTCTGACTGGAACAAAGTGCTGCTACTGACTTTTGGGGTCGGATCTACTAAGATCCCAATTTGCATATAGTAATTTGCTTGCGTAAATTAGAATTTTGCGTGAGGTGCTGAACCTCGGTTTGCGGGTGATTTATCAAGATTGCTTGCACAATTGTCAACAGGTGCAAAGTGTTAGAGACTGCCCTATTTAAATGAGGATTTTGCGTATTTTTTGTTGATTTGCAGCATGGCATGTTTAGAGACAAGAAAGTGTAAGCTAAATTTGACCCTCTAGAATAAGAGGTGTTGGTTGATGAAGCAAACCAACACTTAGATGGGCTAAAGCAGAGAACTCTGACGATTGCACAAAGGAACGCTGTATGGGAGAAAATCTGCCAAAAAGTAAATGCTGTTGGTAAAACGAGGCGAACAATAGATGAAGTAAAAAGAAGATATCAAGATATTAGAAGGAGAACAAAAGAAAAATTGGCACACAATAGAACATCAGCAAATAAAACGGGTGGAGGCCCAGTGGATGAAATCCCTCTGACCGGCATTGAGGAGCAGGTGCAGTTGACGTTCTGCGAAGAGCAAGTCACTGGGATTGCCGGGTATGACCCTCTGGACCTAACAGCAGAACAAGGTAGGCATATAGTAACACACTTTTTCATTTGAAAAGATTTTAATTTACTAAATAACAAATGAATGTACCTCCTGTGGTAACATTTTGCTGTCTTTTAAGTTAAATCCCCAACTAAAAACATTTCTCTCTTTTTTTTTTTTTTGATATGCAGAATCTTCATCAGAAGTTCAGCCACTCCCCCCCAAATCCCACCAAAGTAGCTGCCACCCCTTCAGAGCCTCCAAAGGACCCAGAGGACATTGATTTGGAGTTGCTTAGGGAACAAAAGAAACAGTCTGCAGCCCTTCAGACAATTGCACGGGAGATGCGAGCGGCGTCATCCTTGGCATGGGCGGTCAGGCGCGACACTCAGGCCATTGCCACACACAGCAGACAAGTGGTCAGCGCACTGTCCGCCCTGACGATGGCCGTCAATTCTGTGGCGAGAGGACTACAGGCAATGACTGCTCTCCTTCCAGGTGTGGACGCAGGCCGGCCAAGTCCTACAGAAACGGCAAGGCAGCCGGGGAGTGGAGAGGATGGAGAGGCGTACACGGCTGGCAAATTCCACCTGCGCAAAAGAAAACGACCGCGTGATGTTTTGAAGAAAAAGGAAAATGAAACTCATCCTGATCACATTTAGGTTTTCTTACATTTGGCTGTAAATATTTATTTTGTGTGTAAAATAAGCTTTACCATGAAGAGCTTTTTTTTTTTTTTTGCCACGTTTTGTGACTGAAGCCATGTGTCTTTGATTTTGCGGGGCTTAACATAATTTGACGTTTAGGAGACTGAATAATTCGTTTGATGATATATTTATATTAATTTAGAAAGCGATTTAAATCACCTTTTTTCAACTAGAAGCACTTGGAGAGCGCAGACCTCCGCCAAGGCTGATCAGTGGCCCCTCCCACCCCCGATCACCACCAAAATTTAATCATTTCTTCCTTATCCCATTTCCAACAAACCCTGAAAATTTCATCAAAATCTGTCCATAACTTTTTGAGTTATGTTGCACACTAATGGACAGACAAACAAACAGACAGACAGACAAACAAACCATGGCAAAAACATAACCTCCTTGGTGGAGGTAATAAATGTTCTGCTTAACTTTGCAGTGATCTTCATTGGGTCACACTAGCCAAAGGGAACGGGCTTGCACTCATATTCTAATCTACAGCATATGTTTAATCAAGGTGTTTTTCTGCATTACATACCATTAAATGACAATAGAAAAATAAATACATACCCCACACACCTCACAAGAAGTGACTCTGAATGAGACTGGTGCGTGTCTGCGTCCCCGCAGCGTTCGGTTGTTGCTCCATACGGAGGGACAGGCCGACGTTGTCTTCCGGCATGGCATCATGCTCCAGTCCGTGTAGCTTGGTGATGTTATGGAGCATGCAGCAGGTCACCACAATCTGGGCCACTTTTTCTGGCCTGTACAACAGTGCTCCTCCAGTGCGGTCCAAACAATGGAACCTGCTCTTCAGGATTCCGAAGGTGCGCTCCATGACATTCCGTGTGCGTATATGGGCCTCGTTGTACCTGTTCTCTGCGGCAGTGGTCGGGTTGAGAACAGGTGTCAGAAGGAAGGGGTGTAGGGGGTATGCACTATCACCTCAAAAAACACATGAATCAATATGAGACATGTTCTTGTTTTTGATGTAAGTAATTATTTTACAAAGGAATTTACAATTTGACTCACCTACAAGCCAGCCATCTCCAAACTCGCCATCTCTCAACTTGGAAAACAGAGCACTGTTTCTCAGAATATAGGAATCGTGTACTGACCCTGGATATTTGGCCACAACGTTGGTTATGATGCCTTTGGCATCACAAACACACTGCACATTCAATGAATGCGTGTGTTTTCGATTTCTGTACACATGCTCAGTGTCTGTGGGGGCACAAGCTGCACATGGGTGCAGTCAGTCGCTCCTATAACTCCGGGGAATCCAGCTACCGCAAAGAAGCCTTGTTTGGTCTCATTCAAGGAGTTCTGAGTGTGAGGAAACCTAATAAACTTGACCATCCGGCGCAACATGGCATTTAGGACCTCAGAAAGCACATCTGAAAAACGGGACTGGGAGATCCCAGCTGTGATAGCCACCGTTCGCTGGAAAGATCCAGATACAAAAAAAATGTAAACTTGCCAGGAGTTTTGTCATTGCTAGTATTGCCTGACTCCTTCTTGTGGCTGGTTCCAAATCTGCTTTGATTTCGTCCAACAGCTCCAAAATGGCAAAGCTGGATAGGCGATATCTTTTAATGAGTGTTTCCTCATTCATTCCAAAAGTGTTCACACGAGGGTGAAAAATGCGTTTTCTGCGTCTTCTTTCATCATATCTACGTCTCCTTCTTGAAACAACGACCACAGCCATGTGTGCGTAATTACACATCCAAACCGTTTGCACCTCCGTTTGAAACGTGTTATATATAGACGCAGTTTCAATCAGCAAAATTGCTTTCTGGTTGGATAAATCACTCTGTGTGTGCTAAATTATTATATTTACATTTTCTCCTCCCACCACATGCACAACTGCGTGTAAACGCCCCATATTACATATTCATTGTGACAAATGTACTGACTGGATGCTGACGCGCTATTTTGCACCTTTGAAAAATGCACCCCTATTGCGCACCGTTAGTAAATCATTTGTACATTTTTTTGCATGTGCAATGAGTTTGCACACGTTTTAATACACGCAAACCTTTGATAGATCCGGCCCTTAATGTGTTGGAATGTGCGTTTCTCAGTTAATCCACCAGGGGGCACCGCTCTTAATTAACCATACAGGAGTGAGCTGCAGTTTGATTTTGAGAATACAATTACAAATTATTCTAAAATGCCTTATTCATTTGGCTAGTTATGTTATAGTATATAGAGCAATCTTCACATGTCTTGTGCAACCTCTAAGTATTAATTAATTTGTATAAAATTTGGACTGAAGTAATTTGGCCAGATATGGAATCAAATGCAGGGTTCTAATCCAGAGAATCTTAAAAAAAAAAAAAATTTTGGACCACCCTGCTGAGCTTCTTTATCTGAACACTGTCTTCCTGTAGTGTAGCTGCTGTAAGTTTTGATAAACACTACTTTTTCATATTAGCATGGAACAATTTTATCCAGGTTTCCAGACCATTTTTCTGTGAGAATCAGCTGTTTTCAGGGATACAGTGTTACTGGAAAACTGATGATTCTGCAAAAGTCGCAGGTAGCAATGTTTGGTCTTGTTCAGTCTTTGTGCAGTGTCAAACAGAGTGCATACAGTCGGTCAGAGTGTCCCAGTCAGCCCTTTTAGCCCGTTATACATCTGTTTAGTCCACTGACAATGTATGTGTTCACTCTGTGTGTTTGAATCCATCTGAAGTCACTATAACGCCTCCTCATTTACTGTTGTCAGCCCCTCATTTATTCACTTCACCTGCATCCTACCCTGCAGACACTTCTAAATGACTTCACTTTTTAACTGTGATGCTGGTTCATAGAACAGCGCAGGGGTGTCAAACTTATTTTAGTTCAGGGGCCGCATTCAGCTAAATTTGATCTGAAGTGGGCCAAATCAGTAAAATAACATAACATATATAACAATATAACATAATAATATATAAATAATGTCAACTCCAAACTTTTCTCTATGTTTCAGAGCAAAAAAAGTAAATTTACATTATGAAAAATTTTACATCTACTTACTATCCTTTCAAACAATGTAAATAACATGAGCAAACTGAAAAAATAAGTGTATTTTTTTATCAATATTCTGCTTCAGTTTATAATTTACACATGTACATAATCACGTACAGATCACAGTGGATCTACAAATACACAAAACATTTAATAACAGACAGAATCTTGTTAAAATTACACTTACTTCTCTAAAGACATTTCAGGTTGTTTATATTTGTTCAGGTTATTCACATTTTTTTTGCGAAATTATACTTTGTTTCAGTGTAAATACATGAAAATATTTACATTTTGAAAGCGAAAAATTTGGAGTTGTCATTATTTATATGTTATTATGATCAGGGCCGTAGCACCAAATTCTGGGCCCATACACAAAAAGTCCTGATGGGGCCCCCCGCAATGCGAAAAAGCAGACACATGTACAAATGTAAATGTAAATTACACAAATCCATCTAGCTGATGTGACCTAAGCAGAACAAATGCGAACATATTGACAACTTATGCTAAACGGTCCAACTGTCCAAGTAGCATTTTACAAGTAGATGGAGTGACAGTGGGGATGACCAATCACATGTACGTTAGCAAAACCACAGAGCCAATCGGAGAGCGATATTTAGGTTAGAGGCGGGACTTCTAGCAGAGACTGACTGTTAACCCTTTGTGTGCCATAATCATTGACTAAACACTATGGACAGCTGTTGTACTGATAGTGAGTACACAGTAGTGGCTGGATATTGGTAGGGACGTGTCCCTAGCATCCCTGCGCAATTCTGCACCCCTGGCCAGAGTACTGTGGTCATACAGACCTGATCAAAATCTTAAGACCAGTTGAAAAATAGCTAGAATTTACCTTTTGCACATTTGGATCTTAATGAGGTTTTAAGTAGAGCTACAATATACAAAAGCAAGAAGGGGGAGTGAGACAAAAAGCTCTTTGAAAAAGTAATTTATTGAAAACAACAAGTAAACTGAAATATCAGCTGATCAAAAGTTTAAGACCATCGCTCAAAAAATTACAAAAAACCCTCCAAACCAGAACAAAAAATTTTCTCAGTAGGACTCAGTAATGAGTAGCTCCACCGTTCTTGTTAATCACTTCAAAAATTCGTTTGGGCGTGCTTGATGCGAGTGTTTCCAGGAGGCTGGTGGGAACATTGCTCCAAGTGGTGAAGATGGCTTCACGAAGGGCATCAACTGTGTGGAACTGATGGCCGTTTTTATAAACTTCCCTTGCCATCCATCCCCAAATGTTCTCTATGGGATTTAAATCAGGGGAACATGCAGGATGGTCCAAAAGAGTGATGTTATTCTCCCTGAAGAAGTCCTTGGTCAAGCGAGCATTGTGAACTGCAGCGTTGTCCTGTTTTTAAACCCAGCTGTTACCACACAGACCAGGGCCCTCAGTCATGAGGGATGCCCGCTGCAACATCTGCACGTAACCAGCCGCCGTTTGACGACCCTGCACCACCTGAAGCTCCAGTGTTCCACTGAATGAAAAAGCACCCCAGATCATGATGGACCCCCCTCCACTGTGCCGGGTAGAAAACATCTCAGGTGGGATCTCCTTGTCATGCCAGTAACGTTGGAAGCCATCTGGACCGTCAAGGTTCAATTTTTTCTCATCAGGGAATAAAACTTTTTTCCACCTTTCAGTGTCCCATGTTTGATGCTCCCTGGCAAAGTCTAAACGGGCAGTTTTGTGGCGTTGTAGGAGACGAGGTCTTTGAATTCGTTTTTTGTTTTTGAAACCCTTTTCCCGCAGATGCCGTCTGATGGTTATTGCGCTGCAGTCGGCACCAGTAAGGGCCTTCATTTGGGTCGAGGACCGCCCTGTGTCCTGACGGACAGTCAATCGGATCCTCCGGCTCAGCGCAGGTGTCATTTTTTTGGGTCTACCACTTGACTTTTTTGTTCCATAATGCTCAGGATCTGTCAAAAAATTTAGAATGACTGTCTTACTGCGTCCAACCTCAGCAACAACGGCACGCTGCCAGAGGCCTTGCTTATGCAGCTTGACGATCCGACCACGTTCAAGAAGAGAAAGCTTCTTAGCTTTAGCCATCAGGAGGGCATGACCGTGTGAATGCCCGACAGAAAATGAGAATTTTGAGCAGATTTTGGCTTTTATAGCCTGCGGTCTTAAACTTTTGATCAGCTGATAAACAGCCTATTTCAGTTTACTTGTTTTCAATAAATTACTCTTTCAAAGTGCTTTTTGTCTCACTCCCCCTTCTTGCTTTTGTATATTGTAGCTCTACTTAAAACCTCATTAAGATCCAAATGTGCAAAAGGTAAATTCTAGCTATTTTTCAACTGGTCTTAAGATTTTGATCAGGTCTGTATATGGTGTACACTTCATTACCTCCGCCAAGGAGGTTATGTTTTTGCCAGGGTTTGTTTGTCTGTCTGTTTGTTTGTCTGTCTGTTAGTGTGCCACATAACTCAAAAAGTTATGGACAGATTTGGATGAAATTTTCAGGGTTTGTTGGAAATGGGATAAGGAAGAAATGATTAAATTTTGGTGGTGATTGGGGGTGGGGGGGCCCACGGGGGGGGGGGGGGGCACTGATCAGCCTTGGCGGAGGTCTGCGCTCTCCGAGTGCTTCTAGTTTCATACTTTTGTGCATTTTGCTATGACAGTACTGTAGCAATTGATGGAAGAAACGACAAATTAGTGATAATATATAGTATAGAATAGGAATTAGTGTTCTAAATACTCTATGTGTTGTTTTATGGTGTTCTTTGCTCTGGAGGCCTGAGAAGGTGGGCGGAGCTATAAGTTAGATGCGGCAGTGTACCATGTGACTTCAGTTCTGTGTCAACTGAGTGCTGTGGTCCTGTGGAATTCCGCACTCTGAACGTTGATAATTTTCACTTCTTCCATTGGCAGATTTTTTTTTTTTTTTTTTTTTGCTTGAATTGAGCAAAAAAATCTTGAATTAAGCCAGTGGTACTCAATGTTTTTCTGTCGGGCCCCCCTTTCGAGGACAACAAATCTCCAGGTCCCCCTCAACTTCAACAACATTGTAATAGTGGTGCAATTATAACTTTTATTGAAAGAAACATTAGTATTATAACTTTACTTTTTGCTTTTCCTTAAATAATTTGTTGTGCAAATGAAAAAAAACTCAGATTTTTGCTTGAATAACACAAATAAACTCAACCAGAATGCTCCCGAGACACTATTTTTCCAAATAAAAATAGGAAATGTGCAATTATCTTACAACTATGATAAAGTTTTCATAGAACAAACACATTTTGGTAACAAAGATGAACATTTTAACAATATCAGTGGTTGTAATGAGCCCGTTTCCATTGCACATCTCAGAACATTAAAGTGTAAACTGTACAAATTGTGCAAAAACACAACCATGTCACATATTTGTTTTAGTCCAATCCTTGTCCATTGTCCAAACCTGAACTCTTTCTTTATTCCAGTGGCAGATCCCCACAGCAGTAGATTTGTTTGTTGTACGTCCCTAAAATGAGTCCAGGGTGCTCCAGCGCTAAAACATTAGTTCCACCTGCTACATGTTCTAATGTGAAGAAAAAGAAAAAAAAAACACCCAGGAGTGAACCCATGACTCCCCTGGCAAGCCTTTGCTCCCCCCCTAGGGGTCCCGCCCCACAGTTTGAGACACACTGAATTAAGCCAAAAAAAAAAGTGTGAAAATGAAATGAAAAAAGTAAAAACTATCTTGGTAAAATTTCTTGAAATAAGATTTTCAAGATCTATTGTCTTGTCACTGAAAAGTTACTCTTTAGGTGATTGTGTCTTATTTTAAGTGCGATGAGATATTTTGACTAGAAATGACAAAAATACACTTGTTAAGATTTTGATTTTTGCAGTGGAATTGTTATTTTTGGATTCCAGTTACTTTTGTGGTACTAATAGCACTGTTTTTGCCTATTGTAAGAAGATAGTGATTGCCAAAGTCGTGATTTTTCGACTTCTCCTTCATAAATAAGACATGGATCAGGTGTTTATTCAGTAGAATAAGGTGTGTTTGTGTTGGAATTCAACAGACACAGGAATGGAATGGCTGTCATACATGCACACATGCTCATTTTAGAGGAAATTGCAGTGGTCTGTTCATTTTTTCTTGAAATGCAGTTCCCCAGTCCCCCAGCGTGGATATTTGTTGTGCATTCACGCATGTTGTACCGCACGTGTTTCACTCATTTATTTATTTATTGAGGGTTGACAACTGTTTTTCATGAGATGAATTGTTAATTGCAGCCATGTTTTATTGTAGATGCAAATTTCTTCCCAGCTGATAGCAGAAAAAATTCAAAACACACAACACGACACACAAATGCAGAGACAAAAGCGATTAACAAAACCTCCCAAGAGCCACTTGTGTCCGTCTTAAAATTAACAGACACACTGAATAAAGCAAAAAAAAAAAAAAAAGTGTGAAAATGAAATGAAAAAAGTAAAAACTATCTTGGTAAAATTTCTTGAAATAAGATTTTCAAGATCTATTGTCTTGTCACTGAAAAGTTACTCTTTAGGTGATTGTGTCTTATTTTAAGTGCGATGAGATATTTTGACTAGAAATGACAAAAATACACTTGTTAAGATTTTGATTTTTGCAGTGGAATTGTTATTTTTGGATTCCTGTTACTTTTGTGGTACTAATAGCACTGTTTTTGTCTATTGTAAGAAGATAGTGATGGCCACAGTTGTGATTTTTCGACTTCTCCTTCATAAATAAGACATGGATCAGGTGTTTATTCAGTAGAATAAGGTGTGTTTGTGTTGGAATTCAACAGACACAGGAATGGAATGGCTGTCATACATGCACACATGCTCATTTTAGAGGAAATTGCAGTGGTCTGTTCATTTTTTCTTGAAATGCAGTTCCCCAGTCCCCCAGCGTGGATATTTGTTGTGCATTCACGCATGTTGTACCGCACGTGTTTCACTCATTTATTTATTTATTGAGGGTTGACAACTGTTTTTCATGAGATGAACTGTTAATTGCAGCCATGTTTTATTGTAGATGCAAATTTCTTCCCAGCTGATAGCAGAAAAAATTCAAAACACACAACACGACACACAAATGCAGACAAAAGCGATTAACAAAACCTCCCAAGAGCCACTTGTGTCCGTCTTAAAATTAACGCTAGCTCGCTCTTTCTGTCGTTCTCTCACTCACGTACAGTCTTCAAACTGATAACAAAACCGCTGCAATTGTGTGAGTCTATTTTTGCACAACATGGACCTACACACACATGCACACACACATACACACACATTCCACAGGACAGTCAATTTTCCAAACATGGTGACACAGATCGTAATCGTCTGCAGACATGACACACATTCTAATAGAAATCTGGCTGAACACAATGCAGCGCTTACAGCAAATAGTCTCAAGATCTGTGTGTGTGTGTGTGTGTATGTGTGTGTCCGGGCCTCAGTGTGTGTGATCCTCTATCTCATTCAGTGGTCGCTTCGGGAAAATGTGACTTGAATTCTGATGCATTTAATTGAAACCAGTTTTATCCCCCATTTACCACACTCATCTATGGAGGATTATAAATGAAGACAGGAGGAGGGGGAGGGGGCGGAGTAGAAGTATAAAAGGGGGAGATAAAACTGAAGGGAAGGAGGCAAAAAAGGAAGTGAACGAAAGATCGTTTTTTAGGAGCAGAAGAATCATATTGCGTTGGTGTATGGGTGCTTCTATGAAACTGGGTACATTTTGGTACCTGGTACTTTTCCAGCTTTTTAGTCCAAATAATAAAAGGTCAATTTAGACATATTTCCCCCCAGGATGGACCTAATGATGACCTCAGATAAAAGCAAAAAAAATTAAACCCTAGCTCTGAGCCATCCCAAAATTAATGAAGTTTTAATAAAATATTGAGGCCAAAAATTGGATTAAAATTGGGACATGCAAAGCTAGCTAGGTGTCAGTGCATTTGATCTGGAAATATTCTTATATGGCGCTATAAATAAAAAAAAAAAAAAAAAAAAAAAGTGTTAAAGTTAAATGTGTCCATCCTTGTGGTTTTTCTAATCCAGACATGAGGGTTTTTCATGAATCTCAGTCTCATTCCAGGTTTTGTGCATTATCCATCGTGTCCACTTGCATTACATACAGAACCTGAACATTTAAGCACAAATAAATTGCGATTGATTTGCAACAGCGGTCATTTTTGTGAAACACCCTGCCTTGCAGTATAAGTTCAATTCCCAAAATGTACCTGTGAGAGAATAAAAACATAAAAAAAAAAAAAATAGCAGCTTGTAATTTTTGTGTCCTTTGGACCGTGTTACATACGGATTTTTGTATTGAATATAATGTAAAATAATATAAAATGTGTTTTATGTAAAACATAGTGTTCTGTTATGCTTTAAAGGTTCTATTTAAATGTTAAAAATGTGCAGATCATTTACTTTTTGTTTCAAAGATCTTCCACGTGTTTAGCTCCACCTTGTGGTTAAATCCGGTAGCCCTAGCTAATACGCATTGTTTTAAATAAAGTTTATTTAAACAAGAAGTAACAGCGGAACAGAAAATGATGTTAGCATGCAGCCTATGCTACCTGCGAGACCATGGTGTCTTGTATTTTCAGGTTGCATCGCCGGTACTAATTACTTCTATGTGTTGTACAAATTAACCTTTATTTTGTAAGTGAACTTCAGTTCTAAACAAGATATTTGACTGTACTTGCGCCAATGTAATATGCTAATTAACATACGGTGTGGTCAAAATGGCGTACACAGCATGGGACACATTGTTCTGATATTTCCACGTGTTAGCATAAGCAGTGCAGTGTGTACATTATGCATCAAAAAAGCATTTTGTAATTGTGGTATTCGTTTACTGTTTCCAGTTTCACCCTTTTGAGTGTCAATAAACCTGACGAGACACACTTCAGAGTCTTTGATACGAGAAAGGTGTTATTAGCCATAATAACCAAAATGGCCCAAATAGTTTCTGCTTTATCTAGGGATGGGAATCGATAAGAATTTAACGATTCCGATTCCATGAACGATTTTGCTTATCGATCCGATTCCTTATCGATTCTCATTGGGCGAGGGAATAAAAGAGTACAAACAGGTGTGTTTGCATTAACGGTCTTGTATATTTTCATCTCTGCACAGAAAATATAACACAGTATGTACAAATAATAAGAACAGATGATGCCGGGCCGGTTTTGTGGAGGGCGTACAGTGAAAGTGAAACTAAAGACGCTTTACTAATTCCTCTATTGCCTCCTTTCCACCACATGGAACCAGTTCGACTCTGCCCATCTCCTGTGGTTGTGCACCTCATTTCCTTTCCCCTCCCTTCAGAAACTTGTATTTGAGGGGGTACGATGTTTGTTGCCCGCACCGGAACCGGGTCCAGGAACTGGGCCCGGATGACAGCCTGGTGTTCACTCTGCCGCTAGATTCCCAAGCGCCGCTACGTAAATTGTCAAATGAATCACATGCTGTGGACAAATGTTTGAAAATATTGGAGAGATTCCACCGTTTTGAAGAAATGGAAGCTTTGCAAATGTTCCCAGTGGACCTGGTGTCGTCTTTTTAGACCGTTTCTGCCTCAACGCCATGTTGGCTACCCTCTGACCAAAACAATGCAGCGTACGCGTGATGTCATCACGCATGCACAACGAAAGCGGAATCGATGAGCAGAATCGTTAAGCAGGCAGGCAAACGACTCCAAGGAACTGAGGTACTGGGATCCGGTTCTCAAAAAGAACCGGTTCTTGATTCCCATCCCTAGTTCTATCTCAGTAAGTATTTATTTTTCAAATACACCCAAAGTGCTTCCAAACTTGCTTCATAACATTAGTCTTAATTCAAGATTGTTTTGCTCACCTCAAGCAAAAAAATCTGCCAGTGGAACAAATCAAAATTATCTTGGTAAGATTTCTTGAAATAAGATTTTTAAGGTCTATTGTCTAAAAATAAGTTCTTATACCTCGCTGAAAAGGTGATTATGTCTTATTTTAAGTGTGAGGAGATATTTTGACTAGAAATGAGAAAAAAACACTTGGTGAGTCAGTGTGTCTCTTTGTGATTAAAAAAAAAAACCCAAAAAAACAAAAAAAAAACACGTGTGATGAAAGTCATACGCTGCTTTAAATTTTCAGATCATCCACTATCTCACCTTTTCCAAAGATTAGAGGTGCCTTTCTGAAGGTTGCAGTGCCACTCTTTACAGAATTCTTTGAAATATTGAGGCTGTTCATTCTGTGTAAGACCATTTCTAATATTGTTATCACTATTACTTGAAGTGATATATAAATTTGCATTATTAATTTGTTCTTTGAAATATTACTTCCATTATTCATTATTTATTCTAAATACATAGTACTTGTGCACAAAAAAAAAAAAAAAGACTACACCAACATATTCATCCTGTTGACAACATTTTTTTTAAAAAATTTGTTTCATCTTTACCCATTAGGAAATTCATTCGTCAATCCATAATTCTTCAAACACCAGATCACTACTTTAGTCAGTGTCTTGCGGCTAATGGAAGCAAAATAAATGTGACATTTTCATTGGTCAAATGTGTGCGTGTTTGTGTGTGTTTGTGTGTAAACTGGGTCCTTTCAATCCATTAAAGCAAATGAAAACAAAACACCAGTAATGTCCAATCACCTGCCTGCCATCATTCATTCTCATTTTGGATGCTCAAACACACACACGGTCAACACAAATACCGTTTATCCAATATCATGTATCCTAATCTATTCTACCCTTTCTATGGTCCAGACACTTCACACACCAATCTGAGAGTCCAGACAGAGGCAAGTCCAAAATCAATGGATTTTACACATCCACTACCCCCTCACTGAGCATCTGTCCACCATCTATATCTAATCTGTTCCTGGGGTTGTTGAAAAGTGGAAAAAAGACACTTTTATGGGCGTGTGGTTTCAGACCAGAGGTGAGCAATATGTTTTCTTTTCTTTTTTTTTTTTTTTTTCCAGTGAGTCATATTGACTTAAAAAAAGGCAGAGGGTCACACACTGAACAGCTGGACTGGAACATCAAAGTCAAAGTGCTGAATTCTGTTCAGTTATATGATGATTTTGGGAGATAATCACAGATCGTTGCCATGCCCCCCCCACCCCAAAGGAGAGGCAAGGGGTATTGTTTTTAGTTTGGTTTCTTTGTTTTTTTTAACACTCTAGCAGCAAAAATATTGGTTGAATTTATACCAAATTGGGTTTATAGATTGCCTGTGACCCAGAATAGATCTCATTACATTTTGGTAAAAGTAGGTCAGTTCAAATTTTTTATGAATTTTTCAAATCTTTTTGGGGTTTTTTTCCCTCCAATTTACTTAGAATGGGCGGGATTTCAAATGTCTGTAGAAGCAAAACTATTGGTTAAATTCACACTAAATTGGGTTTATAGATTGCTTGTGACCCAGAATAGATCTCACTACATTTTGTGAAAAGTAGGTCAAAGTTCAAATTTTTTATGAATTTTTTAAATCTTTTTTTTTCCCATTTACTTATAATGGTCGAAAGTTTAAATGTTTGTAAAAGCAAAACTATACGTTGAATTCATACCAAATTGGGTTTAAAAATTGCCAATGTCCTAGAATAGATCCGATTACATTTTGGGAAAAATAGGTCAAAGTTTGCATTTTTTATGATTTTTTTTTTTTGTAATCTTTTTTTTTTTTTTTTTTTCATAATACTAGTCAAAATTTCAAATGTCTGTAGCATCAACACTACTGGTTGAATTCATGCCAAATTAGAATTATAGATTGCCAGTGTCCCAGAATAGATCTGATTATGTTTTAGAAAAAATAGGTCAATGTTTTTTTGTTTTTTTTTAATTTTTAAAAATCTTTTTTTTCCCCGATTTCTTTGTAATGGGAAAAATTTCAAATGTCTGTAGCAGCAAAACTATTGGTTGAATTTATACTAAATTGGGTTTATAGATTGCCAGTGACCCAGAATAAATCTGATTATGTTTTTGGGAAAAGTAGGTCAAAATTCAAACTTTTTATGAATTTTTTAAATCTTTTTTTTTCCCTCCAATTTACTTATAATGATCTGCCTTGGCGGAGGTCTGTGCTCTCTGAGTGCTTTTCTAGTTTTGTCATAAAAACTACAGCCGTGACTTCATGTTTGTTAGTTATATAGACTTAAATCTCCTTTCCCCTACATATAAACCTTAATAATTATTTGCTTTTTTGTGAAATGATAGTTTGTTTTAGTGTAAATACAGTAAAATGACACGAAAATGTTTACATTTACAAAGAGAAAAATTTGGAGTTGTGAGTATTTATAGGTTATTATGATAGTATTTTACAGATCCAACCCATTTGAGATTACATTTGTCTGTATGTGGAACCTGAACAAAAATAATTAATATCTTCAGTGTAATTTTTGCATTTAACAAATTCATCTCACAGACCAGACTGGACCCTTTGGCGGGCCGGATTTGGCCCCCGGGCCGCATGTTTGAGACCTCTGCCTTAGATGGACATTTTTACCTCCACCAATGAACGGCAGAGGTTGTGTTTTCATCAGGGTTTGTCTGTTTGCAATTTAATTTAAGAAGTTATGGACAGATTTGGATGAAATTTTCAGGAAATGTTGATTCTGGCACAAAGAACGAATGATTAAATTTTGGTGGTGATCTAGTTTTGTCATAAAAACTACAGCTGTGACTTAATGTTTGTTAGTTTAATAGACTTAAATCTCCTTTCCCCTACAGATAAACCTTAATAATTATTTGCTTTTTTTGTGAAATGATAGTTTATTTTAGTGTAAATACAGTAAAATGACACGAAAATGTTTACATTTACAAAGAGAAAAATTTGGAGTTGTGAGTATTTATAGGTTATTATGATAGTATTTTACAGATCCAACCCATTTGAAATTAAATTACTCTGTATGTGGAACCTGAACAAAAATAATTAATATCTTCAGTGTAATTTTTGCATTTCACAACTTCATCTCACAGACCAGACTGGACCCTTTGGCGGGCCGGATTTGACCCCCGGGCCGCATGTTTGAGACCTCTGCCTTAGATTCACATTTTTACCTCCACCAATGAATGGCAGAGGTTGTGTTTTCATCAGGGTTTGTCTGTTTGCAATTTAATTTAAGAAGTTATGGACAGATTTGGATGAAATTTTCAGGAAATGTTGATTCTGGCACAAAGAACGAATGATTAAATTTTGGTGGTGATCTAGTTTTGTCATAAAAACTACAGCTGTGACTTCATGTTTGTTAGTTATATAGACTTAAATCTCCTTTCCCCTACATATAAACCTTAATAATTATTTGCTTTTTTGTGAAATTATAGTTTATTTTAGTGTAAGTACAGTAAAATGACATGAAAATGTTTACATTTACAAAGAGAAAAATTTGGAGTTGTGAGTATTTATAGGTTATTATGATAGTATTTTACAGATCCGACCCATTTGAGATTACATTTGTCTGTATGTGGAACCTGAACAAAAATGATTATTATCTTCAGTGTAATTTTTGCATTTCACAACTTCATCTCACAGACCAGACTGGACCCTTTGGCGGGCCGGATTTGGCCCCCGGGCCGCATGTTTGAGACCTCTGCCTTAGATTCACATTTTTACCTCCACCAATGAACGGCAGACGTTGTGTTTTCATCAGGGTTTGTCTGTTTGCAATTTAATTTAAGAAGTTATGGACAGATTTGGATGAAATTTTCAGGAAATGTTGATTCTGGCACAAAGAACGAATGATTAAATTTTGGTGGTGATCTAGTTTTGTCATAAAAACTACGGCTGTGACTTCATGTTTGTTAGTTTAATAGACTTAAATCTCCTTTCCCCTACATATAAACCTTAATAATTATTTGCTTTTTTGTGAAATGATAGTTTATTTTAGTGTAAATACAGTAAAATGACATGAAAATGTTTACATTTACAAAGAGAAAAATTTGGAGTTGTGAGTATTTATAGGTTATTATGATAGTATTTTACAGATCCAACCCATTTGAAATTAAATTACTCTGTATGTGGAACCTGAACAAAAAAAAATTAATATCTTCAGTGTAATTTTTGCATTTAACAAATTCATCTCACAGACCAGACTGGACCCTTTGGCGGGCCGGATTTGGCCCCCGGGCCGCATGTTTGAGACCTCTGCCTTAGATGGACATTTTTACCTCCACCAATGAACAGCAGAGGTTGTGTTTTCATCAGGGTTTGTCTGTTTGCAAGATAACTTAAGAAGTTACGGATGGATTTGGATGAAATTTTCAGGAAATGTTGATTCTGGCACAAAGAACGAATGATTAAATTTTGGTGGTGATCTAGTTTTGTCATAAAAACTACAGCTGTGACTTAATGTTTGTTAGTTTAATAGACTTAAATCTCCTTTCCCCTACATATAAACCTTAATAATTATTTGCTTTTTTGTGAAATGATAGTTTATTTTAGTGTAAATACAGTAAAATGACATGAAAATGTTTACATTTACAAAGAGAAAAATTTGGAGTTGTGAGTATTTATAGGTTATTATGATAGTATTTTACAGATCCGACCCATTTGAGATTACATTTGTCTGTATGTGGAACCTGAACAAAAATGATTATTATCTTCAGTGTAATTTTTGCATTTCACAACTTCATCTCACAGACCAGACTGGACCCTTTGGCGGGCCGGATTTGGCCCCCGGGCCGCATGTTTGAGACCTCTGCCTTAGATGGACATTTTTACCTCCACCAATGAACGGCAGAGGTTGTGTTTTCATCAGGGTTTGTCTGTTTGCAATTTAATTTAAGAAGTTATGGACAGATTTGGATGAAATTTTCAGGAAATGTTGATTCTGGCACAAAGAACGAATGATTAAATTTTGGTGGTGATCTAGTTTTGTCATAAAAACTACAGCCGTGACTTCATGTTTGTTAGTTTAATAGACTTAAATCTCCTTTCCCCTACATATAAACCTTAATAATTATTTGCTTTTTTGTGAAATGATAGTTTATTTTAGTGTAAATACAGTAAAATGACATGAAAATGTTTACATTTACAAAGAGAAAAATTTGGAGTTGTGAGTATTTATAGGTTATTATGATAGTATTTTACAGATCCAACCCATTTGAAATTAAATTACTCTGTATGTGGAACCTGAACAAAAAAAAATTAATATCTTCAGTGTAATTTTTGCATTTAACAAATTCATCTCACAGACCAGACTGGACCCTTTGGCGGGCCGGATTTGGCCCCCGGGCCGCATGTTTGAGACCTCTGCCTTAGATGGACATTTTTACCTCCACCAATGAACAGCAGAGGTTGTGTTTTCATCAGGGTTTGTCTGTTTGCAAGATAACTTAAGAAGTTACGGATGGATTTGGATGAAATTTTCAGGAAATGTTGATTCTGGCACAAAGAACGAATGATTAAATTTTGGTGGTGATCTAGTTTTGTCATAAAAACTACGGCTGTGACTTCATGTTTGTTAGTTATATAGACTTAAATCTCCTTTCCCCTACATATAAACCTTAATAATTATTTGCTTTTTTGTGAAATGATAGTTTATTTTAGTGTAAATACAGTAAAATGACATGAAAATGTTTACATTTACAAAGAGAAAAATTTGGAGTTGTGAGTATTTATAGGTTATTATGATAGTATTTTACAGATCCAACCCATTTGAGATTACATTTGTCTGTATGTGGAACCTGAACAAAAATGATTATTATCTTCAGTGTAATTTTTGCATTTCACAACTTCATCTCACAGACCAGACTGGACCCTTTGGCGGGCCGGATTTGGCCCCCGGGCCGCATGTTTGAGACCTCTGCCTTAGATTCACATTTTTACCTCCACCAATGAACGGCAGAGGTTGTGTTTTCATCAGGGTTTGTCTGTTTGCAATTTAATTTAAGAAGTTATGGACAGATTTGGATGAAATTTTCAGGAAATGTTGATTCTGGCACAAAGAACGAATGATTAAATTTTGGTGGTGATCTAGTTTTGTCATAAAAACTACGGCTGTGACTTCATGTTTGTTAGTTATATAGAATTAAATGTCCTTTCCCTTACAGATAAACCTTAATAATTATTTGCTTTTTTGTGAAATGATAGTTTATTTTAGTGTAAATACAGTAAAATGACATGAAAATGTTTACATTTACAAAGAGAAAAATTTGGAGTTGTGAGTATTTATAGGTTATTATGATAGTATTTTACAGATCCGACCCATTTGAGATTACATTTGTCTGTATGTGGAACCTGAACAAAAATGATTATTATCTTCAGTGTAATTTTTGCATTTCACAACTTCATCTCACAGACCAGACTGGACTCTTTGGCGGGCCGGATTTGGCCCCCGGGCCGCATGTTTGAGACCTCTGCCTTAGATGGACATTTTTACCTCCACCAATGAACGGCAGAGGTTGTGTTTTCATCAGGGTTTGTCTGTTTGCAAGATAACTTAAGAAGTTACGGATGGATTTGGATGAAATTTTCAGGAAATGTTGATTCTGGCACAAAGAACGAATGATTAAATTTTGGTGGTGATCTAGTTTTGTCATAAAAACTACGGCTGTGACTTCATGTTTGTTCGTTACATAGAATTAAATGTCCTTTCCCTTTCATAAAAACCTAAGTAACAATGAATACTTGCATTGCTTTAGTCAGAGTATGTATTTAACTTTCTGTTTCTGAGGTTGTCAGCCTGTTTTTAAAGTGGTTCATCAGCCTTTTGTTGCAAAGAAGCAAAATGGTTAGTTCCAGCTGTTCAACATTTCCATATTTTGAAGTGACAAATAACAAGTTATGACATTCATCTGAATAAAGATGTTTTAGTAGCACATACTTTTTCTTTAGCCATATAAACTTTTCAGATATGGTCTTTTTTGGAATAAAGGCAAAAAAAACCCTCTTATTTCAGTCAGATCCACAGCTGAGGTTTTCTAATGTATATTTTCACGCATTTATATATATTTTTTTGTGCAAATGGGGAAAAAAAAAATATTATAGACTTTTCCATCCCATTTCCCTCTGTTGATACACATCTCACAAATCTGTGGGAATTTCAGTGCATGACGTCTGTGAAGTAACTATGAACACATCACACCACAGAGACGCTGAAGGGAACACAGCAGACAAGGTTATTAAGCATCTTAACCTGGTACAAACCAAATCTTACAGCATTACAGATTTATTTCCAGCTCTTGAGTTCGGAAAATAAAAGTCTGAATGTAGTAATTCCACATTCCGGCTTAGTTCAGATGTCACCGGTTTAAGTCATAGCAAGATAAGCACGAAACAGAAAGTGAGTCGTCTCTTTCCAAGGGAGCTAAAACCAAATCTTTGGTATCATCCTGAGCCATAAAGATAATTTTCCAATAAAGAAGGCAATTTGTTCAACTCTTCTTTTCTATCAGATGTACTCACCTCTGTATCCCTGGCATGCTGTGGGAATATGAGAAGATACGTGTCCTGTAGAGAAGAAAATAAAATCCTCCGAGCAGCGAGCGGCGTCAACCTGCTGTCAGATAACACACACATCTGAATCACACTTCAACTCGCTTTATTACTTGTCAGCAAAAGATTTGATTTAGATAAACGTGCGTTCTGTGTAGTGTACAATCAACCATACAGTAGATGACGGCCATGCTGGCAACTGATGAGCCCCTTTAACCCATGTAGTCCGGGAGCCAGGATAGCCTACCATGCACAACAAAATGTCACCTGATTTTTTTTTAACCTTTGTGATGTCCTAAATGAGAAACTGAGTGGTAACACTAAAGCAACTCATTCCCAGTGTACTTTTTGACGTCATGTTTTAGGGAACTCCGAAGCGTGATATTTTCCACTGCTCTTATGGTTCGTTTTTGCCACAAATTGACATACACTACATTGCCGAAAGTATTTGCTCACCTGCCTTGACTCGCATATGAATTTCAGTGCCATCCCATTCCTAGTCTATGGGGTTCAATCTGACGTGGGTCCACCCTTTGCAGCTACAGTCTACTTGCGTTAAACCGCCCGCCTTTATACCGCCATTTTCGCTCACCGCCGACCAAAACCATTGCACAAAAATCCCCAATGCATTATTCCATTAGCTACCGCCATTTCCGCCTATCGCCATCCGCCAGCCCAGTTCCATGCACAAACAACACTTATACCATTGATTTCCCGACCGTTATACCGCCAGCGTGATTGCCATCGAGTACACATAAATTTTAACAATGCACTGAAACAAACGCGCCAGACGCTGATCGCGACAAGCTACGAGTAGGTCTACGGAACGGCCACCGTTCATTTATCGCAGAACACTCAGTAGGTCAGGATGTCGGGAAGAGGACGTGGGATTAAGCCAAAGCCTCAAGATGATGGGGTGTCACTTCCCGACACGGTATAATAATGCTTAAAATGTTTCCCCACTTTAAATGATCCCTTACAACATAACAGAATCAAGATTTATTTAGAAACGCAATTAGAACGGGTTAACGGAGGCAGCATAGACATCATATAGTAAAGACATGCACATTATGGACGCAACCTGTTGTAACGCCATTTTCGCTATACCGCCAATTTGGCCGTGAATGGAAGTTGGCGGTATAACGAGAGTAGACTGTATAACAGCTTCAACTCTTCTGGGAAGGCTGTCCACAAGGTTTAGGAGTGTGTTCATGGGGATTTTGGACCATTCTTCCAGAAGTGCATTTGTGAGGTCACACACTGATGTTGGACAGAAGGCCTGGCTCTCAGTCTCCACTTTAATTCATCCCAAAGGTGTTCTATCAGGTTGAGGTCAGGACTCTGTGCAGGCCAGTCCAGTTCATCCACACCAGACTGTCATCCATGTCTTTATGGACCTTGCTTTGTGCACTGGTGCACAGTCATGTTGGAAGAGGAAGGGGCCAGCTCCAAACTGTTCCCACAAAGTTGGGAGCATGGAATTGTCCAGAATGTCTTGGTATGCTGAAGCATTCCCAGTTCCTTTCACTGGAACTAAGGGGCCAAGCCCAGCTCCTGAAAAACAACCCCACACCATAATCCCCCCTCCACCAAACTTTACACTTGGCACAATGCGGTCCCACAAGTATCGTTCTCCTGGCGACCGCCAAACCCAGACTCGTCCATCACGCTGTAAGCACGGAATTTGTATTTACTAAAATGCTTTAATTACAATGCACTTAAATGATTTAAGTTTTATGATGTTATTATAAAATGTTCAGTATATTCTACTAATTTGTAGACATAGTTGAAAGTACGAAAAAGTTGAAGTTGAATGGAATTAAATCACTACGTTTTAGTCATGACCACACCTTTTTATCTTTGCAGTGCATTGTGGGTATTGGGCATGTTGTTGAAAATGTGTTATTTTTCTGTGCAGGGGTTCAGCGGGGTTTTGGTGTTAGTGTTAATTTGGATTTAATGTGTGTATGGCAGTGTTTATTGGCCTTTTTGTGTTTGTTTTTGTATTTTTGTAGAGCTGCACCATGAGTCAGAGCCAGAGGAAGAACAATGGATTTCCTGTTCATCTAAAACTGTTATTGTTCAATGGAAACGTTAATGTCATATCAAATTAAAGCACTGCCTGTTCTGGTAAATGACATTGAGCTAACTTCCATTCATGCTACAATATATTAAGTTGAATAATTTCATAACTATGTTGATCAGGAATAGGATTTTGAGTTTGATTATCTTAAAGAAAGACATTTAATCAATGCTAAATTAATTTGGCTGCAATTGAGAAAATTAGTCAGTGTAACCCAAAATGCTGAGTTGAATGGTTGGATAGTGGGGTTGATTTTACGACAGATTTAAAGTACAAATAACTTGTCTTTTAGTGTTTTCTACTTAATAGTGTAAGTTCAATACTTTTAGCATTAAAGTTGAACCTACTTAAACCAACTGATTAGTCGATCATTACTCAAATCATTTAAGTGCAATCACTTGCCTCAAATTTTTGGGTAAACTCTACTTATCCGGGCTTACAGTGCAGATTGCCAGATGGAGAAGCACGATTGGTCACTCCAGAGAAGGCGCCTCCACTGCTCTAGAGTCCAGTGGCGGCGTGCTTTACACCACTGCATCCGGCGCTTTGCATTGCACTTGGTGATGTATGGCTTGGATGCAGCTGCTCGGCCATGGAAACCCATTCCATGAAGCTCTCTGCGCACTGTTCTGGAGCTAATCTGAAGGACACATGAAGTTTGGAGGTCTGTAGCGATGGACTCTGCAGAAAGTTGGCGACCTCTTCGCACTATGCGCCTCAGCATCCGCTGACCACGCTCCGTCAGTTTACGTGGCCTACCACTTCGTGGCTGAGTTGCTGTCGTTCTCAAACACTTCCACTTTCTTATAATACAGCTGACAGTTGACTGTGGAATTTTTCTGAGCGAGGAAATTTCACGACTGGATTTGTTGCACAGGTGGCATCCTATTACAGTTCCACGCTGGAATTCACTGAGCTCCTGAGAGCGACCCATTCTGTCACAAATGTTTGTAAAAGCAGTCTGCATGCCTAGGTGATGATTTTATACACCTGTGGACATGGAAGTGATTGGAACACCTGATTCTGATTATTTGGATGGGTGAGCCAATACTTTTGGCAATATAGTGTAGGTATTGTAGCCATTTATCCCATGCAGCATGTTATACATCAGAAAAAAGCCTAGACTCTCTAGTTTCCAAATATGATCATTTTGTTTTGGTATCTTTATCACATTAAAAATGACATATGATGTAAGAACAGCATGTCTTAAAGTTAACCGTTTCACAAAAAATTTCATAGCAGCAAATAAACTTTTAAGAAATATATATCTCTGACACCTATTCTGGTGATGTATTATTTATATTTTTTGGCTTAATTCAAGATTTTTTTTTACTAAATTTGAGAATTTTTTTTGGCTTAATTGAAGATTTTTTTTTGGCTTAATTGAAGATTTTTCCTTAATTCAAGCTAATTTTTTTTTTTTTGCTTAATTCAATTCAAGACTGTGGAAGTTTTGCAATTGGCAAAAACCTCCCTTGGGCTGAACTGGACCCTTTGGCGGGCTGCATTTGGCCCCTGGGCCGCATGTTTGACACCCCTGGTTTAAATCATTAACCAAATCCTAAAGAGTGAATATTATTCGTGTGTCTTTACTATAACATACTAAGATTACAAAATAATGACATGATTAGATCCAGACCTTGGTCCCGATTCAGTTCCTGTTCTGATGTTATTTGTTCCAGTTTTATGTCGTTTTCACTCATGTCTTTTTATTTGTGTCATGTGGACAAACTTTTGCAGATTGACATCATTTCGTTGTGGTGTGTATATTCATTTTAGTTCAGGGGCCATATTCAGCTAAATCTGATCTGCAGTGGGCCGAACCAGAAAAATAATAACATAATAACGTATAAATAATGACAATTCCAATTTTTTGTCTTTGTTTAAGTGTAAAAAACCCCATTAAATTATGAAAATACTTACTTTTATAAACTATCAAAAAAAAAAAAAAACCCTGAAAAAACTGAAATTTAAATTAAAAAACGTAAGAAAATTTAGTGCAATTTTGACGATATTATTCCTCGACTTATCATTTCTACATGTGCATTATGGATCAGAGGAACAGGCAGAAAAATAGTTCAAACTATGCTGAATTTTCTTTAGACATTTCAGGTTGTTCATATTTGTTCAGGTTATTCACATTTTATTGTTACAAGATAGTTTGTAAATGTAAATATTTTTATAATTTAATGTTATTTTTTGCACTAAAACAAAGAAAAAATATTTCATTTGTCAATTCTAGATTTTTTTTGGGCTTAATTCAAGATTCTTTTTTACTTCATTAAAGATTTTTTTTTTTTTTTTTTTTTTGCCTAATTCAAGATATTTTTTGGCTTAATTCAAGATTATTATTATTTTTTTTTTTACTTCATTGAAGTTTTTTTTATTGCTTAATTCAAGATTTTTTGCTAAATTTGAGATTTTATTTAGCTTAATTCAAGATTTTTTCCTTAATTCAAGCTAAATCTTGTTGATTAATTCAATTCAAAAACCTCCCTTGGGCCGAACTGGACCCTTTGGCGGGTCACATTTGGCCCCCGGGCCGCATGTTTGACACCCCTGGTTTAAATCATTAAGCAAATCCTAAAGAGTGAATATTATTCGTGTGTCTTTACTATAACATACTAAGATTACAAAATAATGACATGATTAGATCCAGACCTTGGTCCCGATTCAGTTCCTGTTCTGATGTTATTTGTTCCAGTTTTATGTCGTTTTCACTCATGTCTTTTTATTTGTGTCATGTGGACAAACTTTTGCAGATTGACATCATTTCGTTGTGGTGTGTATACTCATTTTAGTTCAGGGGCCATATTCAGCTAAATCTGATCTGCAGTGGGCCGAACCAGAAAAATAATAACATAATAACGTATAAATAATGACAATTCCAATTTTTTGTCTTTGTTTAAGTGTAAAAAACCCCATTAAATTATGAAAATACTTACTTTTATAAACTATCAAAAAAAAAAAAAAAAAAACCTGAAAAAACTGAAATTTAAATTAAAAAACGTAAGAAAATTTAGTGCAATTTTGACGATATTATTCCTCGACTTATCATTTCTACATGTGCATTATGGATCAGAGGAACAGGCAGAAAAATAGTTCAAACTATGCTGAATTTTCTTTAGACATTTCAGGTTGTTCATATTTGTTCAGGTTATTCACATTTTATTGTTACAAGATAGTTTGTAAATGTAAATATTTTTATAATTTAATGTTATTTTTTGCACTAAAACAAAGAAAAAATATTTCATTTGTCAATTCTAGATTTTTTTTGGGCTTAATTCAAGATTCTTTTTTACTTCATTAAAGTTTTTCTTTTTTTTTTTTGCCTAATTCAAGATATTTTTTGGCTTAATTCAAGATTTTTTTTTTTTTTTTTTACTTCATTGAAGTTTTTTTTATTGCTTAATTCAAGAGTTTTTGCTAAATTTGAGATTTTATTTAGCTTTATTCAAGATTTTTTCCTTAATTCAAGCTAAATTTTGTTGATTAATTCATTCAAAAACCTCCCTTGGGCCGAACTGGACCCTTTGGCGGGTCACATTTGGCCCCCGGGCCGCATGTTTGACACCCCTGGTTTAAATCATTAACCAAATCCTAAAGAGTGAATATTATTCGTGTGTCTTTACTATAACATACTAAGATTACAAAATAATGACATGATTAGATCCAGACCTTGGTCCCGATTCAGTTCCTGTTCTGATGTTATTTGTTCCAGTTTTATGTCGTTTTCACTCATGTCTTTTTATTTGTGTCATGTGGACAAACTTTTGCAGATTGACATCATTTCGTTGTGGTGTGTATACTCATTTTAGTTCAGGGGCCATATTCAGCTAAATCTGATCTGCAGTGGGCCGAACCAGAAAAATAATAACATAATAACGTATAAATAATGACAATTCCAATTTTTTGTCTTTGTTTAAGTGTAAAAAACCCCATTAAATTATGAAAATACTTACTTTTATAAACTATCAAAAAAAAAAAAAAAAAAAACCTGAAAAAACTGAAATTTAAATTAAAAAACGTAAGAAAATTTAGTGCAATTTTGACGATATTATTCCTCGACTTATCATTTCTACATGTGCATTATGGATCAGAGGAACAGGCAGAAAAATAGTTCAAACTATGCTGAATTTTCTTTAGACATTTCAGGTTGTTCATATTTGTTCAGGTTATTCACATTTTATTGTTACAAGATAGTTTGTAAATGTAAATATTTTTATAATTTAATGTTATTTTTTGCACTAAAACAAAGAAAAAATATTTCATTTGTCAATTCTAGATTTTTTTTGGGCTTAATTCAAGATTCTTTTTTACTTCATTAAAGATTTTTTTTTTTTTTTTTTTGCCTAATTCAAGATATTTTTTGGCTTAATTCAAGATTATTATTATTATTTTTTTACTTCATTGAAGTTTTTTTATTGCTTAATTCAAGATTTTTTGCTAAATTTGAGATTTTATTTAGCTTAATTCAAGATTTTTTCCTTAATTCAAGCTAAATTTTGTTGCTTAATTCAATTCAAAAACCTCCCTTGGGCCGAACTGGACCCTTTGGCGGGTCACATTTGGCCCCCGGGCCGCATGTTTGACACCCCTGGTTTAAATCATTAAGCAAATCCTAAAGAGTGAATATTATTCGTGTGTCTTTACTATAACATACTAAGATTACAAAATAATGACATGATTAGATCCAGACCTTGGTCCCGATTCAGTTCCTGTTCTGATGTTATTTGTTCCAGTTTTATGTCGTTTTCACTCATGTCTTTTTATTTGTGTCATGTGGACAAACTTTTGCAGATTGACATCATTTCGTTGTGGTGTGTATACTCATTTTAGTTCAGGGGCCATATTCAGCTAAATCTGATCTGCAGTGGGCCGAACCAGAAAAATAATAACATAATAACGTATAAATAATGACAATTCCAATTTTTTGTCTTTGTTTAAGTGTAAAAAAACCCCATTAAATTATGAAAATACTTACTTTTATAAACTATCAAAAAAAAAAAAAAAAAAAAAACCTGAAAAAACTGAAATTTAAATTAAAAAACGTAAGAAAATTTAGTGCAATTTTGACGATATTATTCCTCGACTTATCATTTCTACATGTGCATTATGGATCAGAGGAACAGGCAGAAAAATAGTTCAAACTATGCTGAATTTTCTTTAGACATTTCAGGTTGTTCATATTTGTTCAGGTTATTCACATTTTATTGTTACAAGATAGTTTGTAAATGTAAATATTTTTATAATTTAATGTTATTTTTTGCACTAAAACAAAGAAAAAATATTTCATTTGTCAATTCTAGATTTTTTTTGGGCTTAATTCAAGATTCTTTTTTACTTCATTAAAGATTTTTTATTATTTTTTTTTTTTGCCTAATTCAAGATATTTTTTGGCTTAATTCAAGATTATTATTATTTTTTTTTTACTTCATTGAAGTTTTTTTTATTGCTTAATTCAAGATTTTTTGCTAAATTTGAGATTTTATTTAGCTTAATTCAAGATTTTTTCCTTAATTCAAGCTAAATTTTGTTGCTTAATTCAATTCAAAAACCTCCCTTGGGCCGAACTGGACCCTTTGGCGGGTCACATTTGGCCCCCGGGCCGCATGTTTGACACCCCTGGTTTAAATCATTAAGCAAATCCTAAAGAGTGAATATTATTCGTGTGTCTTTACTATAACATACTAAGATTACAAAATAATGACATGATTAGATCCAGACCTTGGTCCCGATTCAGTTCCTGTTCTGATGTTATTTGTTCCAGTTTTATGTCGTTTTCACTCATGTCTTTTTATTTGTGTCATGTGGACAAACTTTTGCAGATTGACATCATTTTGTTGTGGTGTGTGTGGTGTGTATACATCATGTATTACCACCAGTACTGTGGCAACAAGAGGCCAATGAGTTCTTGGAACAGTATCCATGATTGGCTCTGTGGAAACAGATAAACCCATATTTGGTGCCTCACTACTGTGGCAGCAGCCATTTCCCAACCATTTATATCCGTTCATTTTTGGTTGATGTCTATCATAATGTTATTAGAAACCCCCCCCCCCCCCCCCCCCCCCCTTGGAAATTCTGCAGACAGCAGACTTCAGAATAACCACTACACAGATCATTCTGCGTTTTATTGTAGTTTATTTTTCCTATTATTCCTCTTTTATTTCTGTGGTGTCGATTTCAACGTACCCTAAGGGGGATCAGTAAAGATAGACTGTATTCATGAAGAGCTAATGTCATATTCATTTTCACATACAGTCTGTGCCTCGCATGAACAAGCCTGTTTTTGCCGTCTTCTTAACTTGCTGAAAGTTGATTAGCCTGTAGGAAGGCTGGGGGCAAATGAGGCTTTTTCAAAAAATCATTTTCACCTACGGGGATAAAAAAAAACATTAAATCATTAAAAATAAGGAGTTGAATCTCACATTAGTACAAATTTTGCATGTTAGCAGCTTATTAAGGCAAAAAGACCTTCATTATCTTTTCAGTATTCTATCCTTAGGCCTCTAAATAAAAACAAAATGACCAAAACAATGAATAAAAAGCAGAAAATTAAATGGATGATTCCTGAAATCTTCTGCCATTGTCTTCTTTATCAGTTGTTACAGTGAAGAAACGCTTGGCTGCCATGTCTCTGCAGCCTGTCAAACAATCACTGGTGGAACATCCCCAGAGAACAGGAGGGATCTGTGTGTATGTGTGTATTTGTAAGTTGTGTGTTTTGTCTGTACGTGCACATGTCCAAAGCGCACAAAGGGAAGTGGGTTTAAAGAATGGATGAGTCACTTCAAGTCCAGCTTAAAGAAGAAGTTCAAAACAGAGGAAATCTCAGCGCTGAGGAGCAAATTCATTCAATAACTAAACTTCAGTGTTTTATTTTTTGTAATCTATCATTTTTTTTAAATGTTCCTGTGTGCAATAGAAGAAAAAGAGACTCATCACTAGGGATGGGAATCGATAAGAATTTAACGATTCCGATTCCATTATCGATTTTGCTTATCAATCTGATTCCTTATCGATTCTTAGTGGGTGAGGGAATAAAAGAGTAGAAACGGGTGTGTTTGCATTAACTGTCTTTTATGGGTTAAAAAAAGGTATAATCTTAAGGTGCAATGTCTCACTGAAAGTTAACCCCCAGTTAACCCTTAGGGGTCCACGGTCACAGCCCTGTGACTGAATCACATGACATTTTCATCACATCGTAGGGGGGACAATCGCATTCGAAACTGCGGACTTGAAACACTCTCCCACTTTTTATTTGATGTTGATAGAAAAAATACAACTGGAGATATGACGGTTTGAAACCAGAGCAAACAAATGTAAATAAAAGTATGAAAATGAGGTGGGGGGGGCTGTTATATTTCTTACCGTATCTTTGTCATTTTTTTGTCCTTTTTTCAAAACAGAAAAAAACTGTCTGAATCTGTGGATTCTAATCCACAAACTGCATTAGGGTAAGGGTGAGGATGACCCCCACCTGAAAAGATCTGCTTTTATGTCAAATACACTCAACAAAAATATAAATGCACCACTTTTGTTTTTGCTCCCACTTGTCATGAGCTGAACTCAAAGATCTAAAACTTTTTCTGTGTACACATAAGGTTTATTTCTCTCAAATATTGTTCACAAATCTGTCTAAATTTGTGTTAGTGAACACTTCTTCTTTGCTGAGATAATCCATCCACCTCACAGGTGTGGCATATCAAGATGCTGATTAGACAGCATGATTTTTGCACAGGTGTGCCTTAGGCTGGCCACAATAAAAGGCCACTCCAAAATGTGCAGTTTTATCACACAGCACAATACCACAGATGTCACAAGTTTTGAGGGAATATGCAATGGTCATGCTGACTTCAGGAATCTCCACCAGAGCTTTTTCCTGTGAATTGAATGTTCATTTCTCTACCATAAGCCATCTCCAAAGCTGTTTCAGAGAATTCATGAAGAAGACTGTGCAAGGAAAATGGTGGTCACACCAAATAATGACTATCAAGATGCTGATTAGACAGCAGGATTTTTGCACAGGTGTGCCTTAGGCTGGCCACAATAAAAGGCCACTCCAAAATGTGCAGTTTTATCACACAGCACAATACCACAGATGTCACAAGTTTTGACTGTGCGAGGAAAATGGTGGTCACATCAAATACTGACTGGTTTTCTGACCCCCCTGGACCACCCAATACAGTAAAAGTGCACATTTTAGAGTGGCCTTTTATTGTGGCCAGCCTAAGTCACACCTGTGCAATAATCCTGCTGTCTAATCAGCATCTTGATATGCCACACCTGTGAGGTGGATGGATTATCTCAGCAAGGGACAAAGGAGAAGTGCTCACTAACACAGATTTAGACAAATTTATGAACAATATTTCAAAGAAATAGGCCTTTTGTGTACATAGAAAAAGTTTTACATCTTTGAGTTCAGCTCATGAAAAATGGGAGCAAAAACAAAAGTGGTGCGTTTATATTTTTGTTCAGTGTATGTGATTATAGTTTAAATTTATTGCAATTTTAATTTTATATACCTAATATTTGGACCCAATATTCACTTTAAAGTCTTTGAAAAGGTTCTTTAACCTGTTTACCCCTGACCATATTTTCAGGGGAAAAACACCTAAACAGACATACCCAAAGTAAATGAAGAATTCCTTCACAATAATAAGGTTCATATGGATGTTCTTGGTGTCTATGGACATTTAGAGACCTCACAGAATCTATTCCCATTGTCGAAAATATTGTATCTATTACTGTGCCTGAGTAAACTGTAACACACTAAAAGAGAAATTAGAATTTTTAATCCTCGCCTGTTTTTTTTTCGTGTTGTTCCTGTCGGAGATTTTTAACAGCGTATATTTCACCCCACAAAGATTAAAAATCATGTTTGAACATTAAAGTTTGCACTAAAATACACTTTTGATGTACTTTTATTAACATTAGGGTCTAAACTTTGAACAAAAGTTGAAAAAAACATCCATTGTCCTGATTTACTATATTTTTTATTGTAGATGAATATTAATATAATTTTTTCAGCCCGCAGGCGGGTTGATAGGGCTAAAGGGGTTATTAAGCATCTTTGTGTTATTTATGCAATAAATTATGTACATTTTTCAAATCGGATTTTATATTTTTGTGTGTTTTTTGTCCTTTTGTGTTGATATAGTAGGTTAAAGTGAAAAAATAATAGGCAGATGATATAGATGAAGTTGTGCTGATAAAAAGATACCAAACATGGGTATAGTAAACATTTCTTTATAAAGTATATAAAGGCAAAATCAAAAGTACTCAAAAATGGCCAAAATAGGCTCAGACCCCTAAGGGTTAAACAACAGTCCAGCCACTTCTGCTCACTGTCAAGGCATCTGAAATGTTTCCCCAAGTCGGTATAGGGTCAGTAAAAAAAATTCACAAAAGGTAAATTCTCTTTAAGATGACACCGGCTCAGCTTTCTGCCTCAGGGTCAGAACCGCACCATGAAAGAATAAATATGTCCAAGCCTAAGAAGAGATTAAAGTCAGTCAGACTGAAAAAAAAAAAAACAACCTGAAGTCATATAGGAACAGACGTAAACACGCTTTTATCAAAAAAGTGGAGAATGATCAAAGATGTAGCATAAAATAGGTTAGTTTCAGTGATGTTTAGCTGTACTTCCAATACATCGTCTTATTTTTTTTTTTTTTTAGATGTGTGACCTGAAAAAATATCTACTGTGATGTGTTTTTCCTTAAATTATGCAAAATCCAGAACAGCAGGATTAATAATCAGCTGAAGGTGTACGACTATTGATGTTACTATTAATGGACTATTTCTAATCGTACATATTAGTGCTGAGCGATATAACACTTACTTTTTTGGCATATATTTTCGATACCCAATACCGATACTTTCAATGATTTTCTTTTTAACCCATAAAGACCCAAATAGCCACTGGTGACTACAACTATCTACTGATGTAAAATGTTAAATAATTATTGATTCCTTAATCCACAGGTGTCAAACATGCAGCCCGGGGGCCAAAACCGGCCCGCCAAAGGTTCCAATCTGGCCCGCGGGATGAATTTACAAAGTACAAAATGCAAAAATTACCCTGAAGATATTAACAGTCAAAGGCATCAAACTCAAAAATAACAGAATAATAACTTAGAAATAATGACTCCAAACTTTCGTCTTGGTTAACTGTGAAAAAAAAATGACATTATGCCTATAAATAATGGCAACACCAATCTTTGATTTATTGCAAAGAATATTAAATTCTGATATCCTTTAAGAATAAAATGTCAATAACCTGAACAAATATGAACAACCTGGAATGTCTAAAGAAAAATAAGTGCGATTTCAACAATATTCTGCCTGTTTTGTGTCTTGGTAGATCTGATCTGTAGTGCACATGTAGAAATCATAAGTTGAGGCATAATACTGGTAAAATTGTACTTGTTTTTCTTCAGAAATTTCAGTTTTTTCCAGTTATTCACATCTTTTTTGTTTTAGATAGAAATAGTTTCATCATCTAATGTTATTTTTTGCACCAAAAAAAATTTGGAGTTGTCATTATTTATAGGCTAGTCTGATATTATTTTACTGGTCAGGCCCACTGGAGATCAAATTGGGCTGAAAGTGGCTCCTGAAAGAAAATGAGTTTGACATCCCTGCCTTAATCCTATCAACCCATGTAAATAATTGGTGTAAAATACAGTTTGTCATTTTTTCACGGTCATCAGATATGTCCCATTTGGGCAGTGGCCGAGAGGTGCAAACACGCTTCATATACAGAAACGACTTGCATATTAAAAGAACACGCTGCGTATAAGAAAATAAATGCTAGAGGAAAATGCTGCAAAAACAGAAAGGCGCTGCAAATACGTAAGAAAAGAGTGCTGCTGAAATTAAAACAAATGCAAGAAGAAAACGCTGCATATCCACTCATGCAACAGAAGTGCTCCAGGCCTCTAGGGGCAACACTGAGTTTTCCCCTGGGAAACACAATGGCAAGAAGAAAGGTTTTTTACCTCTGTGAAGGATATGTTTTCATCAGGGTTTATTTGTTTGTTTGTTCATTTGTCTGTTAACAAGCTAACGCAAAAAGTTATGGACGGATTTTGATCCCCTAAAGGGGAGGCAAGGTGTACTGTTTTTGGTTCAGTTTGTTTGTTAACACTCTACCAGCAAAACTATTGGTTGGATTCATACCAGATTGGGTTCATAGATTGCCAGTGACCCAAAATAAATGTCATTACATTTTGGGAAAAGTAGGTCAAAGTTCATTTTTTTTAAATGAATTTTTAAAGTCTTTTTTTCTCCCATTTAGTTATAATGGACAAGATTTCAAATGACTCTAGCAGCAAAACTATTGGGTAAATTCATACCAAATTGAGTTTATAGATTGCCAGTGACCTAGAATAGATGTGGTTACATTTTGGGAAAAGTTGGTCAAAGTTTAAAAAATTTTATTAATTTTTTACATCTTTTTTTTTCCTCCCATTTACTCGGACTTAGATTTCACATGTCTGTAAAAACATCATTATTATCGCTGTATTATTGAAATTGTGCTCAAAATGTTCAAAAAGTACTAATACACACTGGAATAATTTAACCAAGTTGTATTTTGGGGGAAAAAAAAAAGTAAAAATAATTAGCATAATGTACCTTCTGTTGGCAGAAACATTCAAATATTAACCCTTAGTGGTCTGAGCCTATTTTGTCCATTTTTCAGTACTTTTGATTTTGCCTTTATATACTATATAAACAAATGTTTACTATACCCATGTTTGGTATCTGTTTTTTCAGCACAAGTTTATCTATGTCATCTGTCTATTATTTTTTCCACTTTAACTTACTATAAAAATATAAAAGGCCAGAAAACACAAAAAAATATCAAAAAAATATAAAATCGGATTTGAAAAATGTATATAATTTATTGCATAAATAACACACAGATGCTTAACAAACCTTTTCAAAGACTTTAACAGTGAATATTGGTTCCAAATATTAGGTATATACAATTAAAATTGTAATAAAATAAAACTATACTCAAATATTTGACATAAAAGCAGATCTTTACATAGGCATTTTCTCCACTAAAAGTGCGGTAATCAAACAAGGTTATCATGATAATTAGAATTTAAACGGTAATACTAACCGTCGGAAATTTTACCGCGGTTTATCGTTATACCGGTAATCGTTACTTCTCTAGCTGACATCATCTGGATCGATGCCAAAAAAAAGCTACAATACGTGAGTGGGGGTGAGGTTTGTTGTGCCTGGCACCACTTGTTGCTGCTTGAAATGCTTTGGATTTTTTCTGTTTTCTGAATAAATATGATTAAAACATGATCTGGTTCGAAGGAAACCCAGTGAATAAGAAAACAGTCAAAACTAGACACTTCGGTTTTGTCAAAGCGCTTAAATTGACAAGTGAAACCATATTCTTTGGTTCTGCAGCAAAATCATTATGTAGCAGGAGAGATACAGCATCACCATGTTTGGACTGAAAGCTGCTGTCAAAAAAACCCACTAATCTCCTCACCTCTTTTCTCCTTGTGGGACTTAAAGCAGACCAGGAGACAAATATTACAAGCAGCCTTGTAAAAACTGAAGTGGATGACAGTGGATTGCAGACTTAGTGTTGATAGCTACTCCAGCATCGAGGGCTCAAACATTAACGGCCCAAGAAAAACTAAATCAGGGGTGTCAAACTCATTTCAGTTCAGGAGCCACATTCAGCTAAATTTGATCTGAAGTGGGCCGGACCAGTAAAATAATAACATAATAATATATAAATAAAGTCAACTCCAAACTTTTCTCTATGTTTTACAGTGAAAAAAGTAAAATTACATGATGGAAATGTTTACATCTACAAACTATCCTTTCAAACAATGTGAATAACATGAACAAACTGAAAAAAAAAAAAAAAAAAAGAACACTATTATGTTTTAGTTTATCATTTCCATATGTACATTCTAACTTACAGATCACAGTGGATGTAGAGATACGCAAAATATTTTATAACGGGTGGAATATTAAGAGGACATTTCAAGTTGTTCATATTTGTTCAGGTTATTCAGATTTTTTTGCAAAATTATACTTTGTTGTAGTCTAAATACATGAAAACATCTACATTTACAAAAAAAAAAAAAAAAAATTGGAGTTTTGAGTATTTATAGGTTATTATGAGATTGAATTGGTCTGAATGTGGAACCTGAACTAAAATAATTAATATCTTGGTGTAATTTTTGCATTTTATAAATTCATCCCAGATGCCGGACTGGACCCATTGATGGGCCGGATTTGGCCCCCGGGCCGCATGTTTGACACCTGTGAACTAAATAAAACAAGAAAATATGAGTGTAGTTGTACCCAGGCCACTGTCTGTTTTGATGTTTCCAGCGGTGAGTCCATGAAACCGTATCATAGATGCTGTAGTTGAAGTGTTTTTTTCTGTTAGAAGACAATGTAGACCTGGGCTCTACAGGGTGGGGAAGCAAAATTTACAAAGAACATTTAGTTGTTTTTTTCTCAGCAGGCACTACGTCAATTGTTTTGAAACCAAACATATATTGATGTCATAATCATACCTAACACTATTATCCATACCTTTTCAGAAACTTTTGCCCATATGAGTAATCAGGAAAGCAAACGTCAAAGAGTGTGTGATTTGCTGAATGCACTCGTCACACCAAAGGAGATTTCAAAAATAGTTGGAGTGTCCATAAAGACTGTTTATAATGGAAAGAAGAGAATGACTATGAGCAAAACTATTACGAGAAAGTCTGGAAGATACTATTAAAGAAGAATGGGAGAAGTTGTCACCCGAATATTTGAGGAACACTTGCGCAAGTTTCAGGAAGCGTGTGAAGGCAGTTATTGAGAAAGAAGGAGGACACATAAAATAAAAACATTTTCTATTATGTACATTTTCTTGTGGCAAATAAATTCTCATGACTTTCAATAAACTAATTGGTCATACACTGTCTTTCAATCCCTGCCTCAAAATATTGTAAATTTTGCTTCCCCACCCTGTATGTGTTTGATACGTCTTTACATAGTGAAGATCCAATGATCGTACATTACTTGTGTACAGTGTTGTGCAAGTTACTTTCAAACTGTCTATGGCCCAATCCCAATTCTCCCCTTACCCCTACCCCTTGGCCCTAGCACTTGGTACTGCCCCTTGAAACAAAGCTGCAAGGGGTAGGGGTTGAAACACTCCCCTATGAAATGGGACAACCCTTCACGACCTGTTATTCCATCAGCAGTCATCGAGGCCGCTATTAACAGATGCGACAACTTTGTTTCCAAAAGTATTTACCGTGCCGTCAGCATGGTGAATTTAGTCAAATGATTAAGTTGTTCATGCAGAAAATACGTATATTTGTGTGTTTTTTTCATCACATTGCTGCACTTTTTGGCTGTGTTTACCTCCATCTTGCCAATGATTCAAACAGAATTATGGGAAATTTCTCCTACCACTCCGTTCATAGAGTGGTCCTGAAATATCTCCATTTCAAAGACTATACAGCTCTTAGCCCTTCCCCTCCGTCTAATCCACAGGTGTCAAACATGCGGCCCGGGGGCCAAATCTGGCCCGCCAAAGAGTCCATTCTGGCCCTTGGGATTAATTTGTGAAATGCAAAAATTACACTAAGATATGACCAATCCTTTTAGTTCAGGTTCCACATTCAGACCAATTCAATCTCCAGTGGGCAGGATTCAGTAAAATACAATCATAATAACATATAAATAATGACAACTCCCAATTTTTCTCTTTGCAAATGTAAATGTTACAATGAGTTACACTGGCTACCCTTAGCTGCCCGCATCAAATTCAAATCGTTAATCCTAGCCTACAAAATTCTCAGTGGGTCTGCTCCTACCTACTTAGGTGCACTGATAAAAGCTTATGTTGCCCCACGACCACGCCGCTCGTCTGGGGAACATTGTCTGGTGGTCCCCAGACCTTGTACAAGACAATCCAGGCTCTTTTCATGGGTTGTTCCACATTGGTGGAACGCTCTACCAAGTGCTACAAGAACAGAGGCGTCCCTGCCTATCTTCAAGAAGCTCCTGAAGACCCAGCTCTTCCGAGAGCACCTACTATCCTAGCACTTTCAAACATTCCATCTTAAATATTCTAATAAGGTTTTTCCCAGGATTATCACAGATTCTTCCAGGATTATCTCTGGACCTGCTGCGGTGGTCCTGCCTCTCTCCTGCCCTCATCATCACCACTCACTTATCCTCAACTGCCTCCATGTGTCTCCCCCTACTCCGCCTCTCCCCCAGTCTCTTTCTCTATCGCTCTCTCTTTCTCTCTTTCTTTACCCTCTCTCTTTAACCCCAACTGGTCTTGTCAGTCGTCCACCCTCCAGGAGTCTGGGTCTGCTCCAGGTTTCTGCTGTTAAAGGGAAGTTTTTCCTTCCAGTGTCACCAGTCACAAGTGTTTGCTCCTGGAGGATTCTGTTGGGTTTCTGTAAATTGGCTTAGAGTCTGGTTTTGACCAACTCTATATATAAAGTGTCATGAGATAACTTTTTTGTGATCTGGCGCTATATAAATAAAATTTGATTGATTGAGTGATTTGATTGGTTTTCCTCTGTAAGTTGCTTTGGAAAAAAGCGTCTGCCAAATGCATAAACATAAACATAAACATAAATGTTTTCATATATTTACACTAAAACAAAGTATAATTTTGCAAAAAAAAATGTGAATAACCTGAACAAATATGAACAACCGTAAATGTCTTAAGAGAAGTAAGTACAATTTTAACAATATTCTGTCTGTTATTAAATGTTCTGTGTGTTTGTAGATCCACTGTGATCTGTAAGTTATAATGTACAGGGTGGGGAAGCAAAATTTACAATATTTTGAGGCAGGGATTGAAAGACAGTGTATGACCAATTAGTTTATTGAAAGTCATGAGAATTTATTTGCCACAAGAAAATGTACATAATAGAAAATGTTTTTATTCTATGTGTCCTCCTTCTTTCTCAACAACTGCCTTCACACGCTTCCTGAAACTTGCGCAAGTGTTCCTCAAATATTCGGGTGACAACTTCTCCCATTCTTCTTTAATAGTATCTTCCAGATTTTCTCATAATAGTTTTGCTCATAGTCATTCTCTTTTTTCCATTATAAACAGTCTTTATGGACACTCCAACTATTTTTGAAATCTCCTTTGGTGTGACGAGTGCATTCAGCAAATCACACACTCTTTGTCGTTTGCTTTCCTGATTACTCATATGGGCAAAAGTTTCTGAAAAGGTATGGATAATAGTGTTAGGTATGATTATGACATCAATATATGTTTGGTTTCAAAACAATTGACGTAGTGCCTGCTGAGAAAAAACAACTAAATGTTCATTGTAAATTTTGCTTCCCCACCCTGTACATGTGATGTACAGGGATTATTAATGATAATCCGAGGCAGAATATAGTTCAAATTACACTTATTTTTTCAGTTTGTTCATGTTATTCACATCTTTTGAAAAGATAGTTTGTAGATGTAAACCTTTTCATAATGTAATTTGAATTTTTTCGCTCTAAAACATGGAGAAAAGTTTGGAGTTGGCATTATTTATATGTTATTATGTTATTGTTTTTCTGGTTCGGCCCACTGCAGATCAGATTTAGCTGAATGTGGCCCCTGAACTAAAATGAGTTCGACACCCCTGGTCTAATCGATCGGGACAACATTACCCCTTCACGTGTACGCACAAAACGGAGGGATAGGGGTAAGGGGGAGGGGCCAAGGGGTGAACTGGGATTCAGCCAAATAATAATAGCATTTGTACTCTGACAATAAGGGGTAATGACATTTTCTTGCCACAGAGCCAATTATGGATACTGTTACATGAGGGGACTCAGGGGAAACTGGGGCGGAGTTACGTCCTGCGTCATTGATTTGTTGTGTTTCATGTGAGTTCATTCGTGTCATAATCCGGTTATCTCTTAACCCTAACACATAGAATGTAACCCCAACCCCGGGGCAAAATGCCCCCCAAAAATAAGAGTGAAGTTCCATGAACTCATTAAGCAGTGTTTTTCAACCTTGGGGTCGGGACCCTACATTGGGTCGCCTGGAATTCAAGTGGGGTCACCTGAAATGTCTAGTAATTGATGAAAATAAAACAAAAAAAACTTACGATTAAAAAATATACAGTGAGTTGACAGACACAATCCCAATCCATAACAGACATGACAAACTGTGAAGCTGAAACTGAAGCACTGTGGTTCTGTTTATCTTTTAAATGTTCATTGTGGTCAGTTTCAGATGCTGCAGCTCTTTCATAATTCATAGTTTGACTTATTGTTTGTTCAGTATTAATTGACAGCCTTGCAAATCCAAGCTGGACTGACTGTACATATCCTGACCAAGGAAAATCAAATTCTCACTTTGTGCAGTAATCTACACCTGGTTTTTCTGCTTCCGTCCATAATAATATACATTATATAGACTAAATGTCATCTAAAATTAACGTTTATTTGCAACATAGTATAGCAAACTATTACATGATCAAAAACAAATGAATTTTATTTTTGAATGTCTGGGGTCGCCAGTAATTTGTGATGTTAAAATGGGGTCACGAGCCAAAAAGGGTTGGGAACCACTGGGTTACGGTCTCACAGTCTTGCTGTTTTTTTTTCTTCATTTGAGCAATTAAATTATGAAAGAGAAGTATGTTTTAACGCAAGTCCTATTGAACATGTACCCGGTAAAATATTACTGAAAATAGATGAGTAATGCCTTACACTACTATGTTACAGCAAAAAGTAATGTATTACTTTTGTAACACGTTACTCCCAACACTGCTTGTGTATAGCTGAAAATGACATTTATGCATCTATAAGGTTCATGATGATGGTGATACTTGGAGTCAGATATTTTCACAGGTATTATGCAGTGTAAAACGTTTGAGAACATCTGTTCAAGGGGATTTTAGAAGGAGGTATTTTAAGTGATTCTGTGACAAGTAGGTGTGACTGCGGAGGTTCTAATCAAATCCCTATTTTTCACCTCCTCTACTCCTCGATGCTTGTTTGTGTCCCAAAGCTGGTACACCGCAGATAGGCCTACGTATCTGTGGTAATAGCTCTGTGGAAGGCTTTTTGGCGATCAGACCTGTTTTGCATAAAGGAGGCAAGACACATGTTTGGATTATATAAACCGTAAAAGGAACAGGACTCGATAAATATACAACTGAACTTGTTAAATAATACGTTAAATAGAAAAAAAAAAAGTATGGTATCCTTACATCATTACATTACTGACATGTTATACCCTATTTTAAGTTGAATTAGAAGTTAATATGTTTTCATGCACATCCATCTGTCAGAGATCATCAGGGTGCTTGGTCTTTATCCGTTCCTCATGTATTTCTTATCAGACTGTGTGCCTTTGAACATACTCTAAAATTCGACTATAAGAGACATTTTTTCCATACTTTATTAAGACTTACACACAAAATTCCACACGTTTCAAGGTCTGGAAAACAGCGTTTCAAACTTCCATACTTTTTAAGACTCTCAAGACCTGCTCAAGCACCCTGGAACATTAACCCTTAAAGACCCAAACAGCCACTGGTAACCAAAACCATCTACTGATCTAAAGTGTTTAATACCTGTTGATCAGTGGCGGCTGCTCGTCTTTCAGAGGAGGGAAGCTCATTGTCGGCTTACATAAAAAAATTGTCACGTTATTTAAACATAAATTCATCCCTCCGTTCCTTTTTAAGAAAATGGTCAGTGACCTTATCGTACCAAGTAAACAAGAAAACATTGAAATTATGTTAAATTGAAACAAGGAAGTACAATGAGTGTGTTTTATTTACAGTGCAAGAAATGAATGAGTAATTTCGTAGTGGTTTCTCTCTTGATTTCACAGCAGAATGTGCGATGGTATTAAACTGAACTGTGTCAGTGAAGGAGTAGATCTCAAAACAGCTGTCAATCAAATGGGATTCAGCCTTTCGACTGATCCTCCAATCAGCACATGGAAGCCCAGCGTCCAGCCCAGCCGAGCTCCGCCCACAGCTCCATTCACCCCCAGAGAAGTCGAGCGTCCGGGGGCAGGACAACATCGTGGCATTTATCCAATTACCATCCAGTTTTGAGGCAATGAAAAAAACTGTTCCACTCAGTCCCATTGAAGTGCATGGACGCTGAGCGTCTACAGACAAATGCACTGAGCAGAGATCGAATGAGAAAACAGCGCAACGGGAATGTATGAGAAGTGAACAACATCGAGTCTGTTGATTTGTGATAAAGCTGATTCTGAACAAACTCGTCTGTGAGATGAACGTGTTCTAACACATTTGTAGTCAATGAAATGTCAACACAACTGTACATATTTGACCATTTAATTTTCGTAAGTTTAGGGGAAGCCGAGCTTCCCTTGCAGTCTGTGAGAAATCACCTCTGCTGTTGATCCATTAATCCTATCAATACATGTAAATAATTGGTGAAAAATACAGTTTGTCATCTTTTCACGGTCATCAGATATGACCCATTTGGACGTTCAGAGGCTCCGTAGGGAACATGGAAACACCATCATCTTCTACAACATTGATTCACAGTAAAACCCATTGAGTTTGGTCAATGACAATGGATGGACACACTTGGTTTACATTCAGTTAATGAGAGATTTTGCTGAAAAAGTCACTCTTTCTTCAGTTTTCTTTGTTTCTGATATAATAACCATCAACTTTAGTCTGAGCTTTTTTGAACATCTACTTGATTAGTAAATTAAATATAGTAAAATACCTGATTTTTACTGTAAAAACACAAAATACAGAGGATAATCGTAAAATAAATGGTGATAAATCACTTAAAAAAAGTTAAATACAAAGAAAAAAAAAATGTTTTGGAACTGCCGCAGAAGTAGCACTGGGTCTTTATGGGTTAAATTCAGCAGTATATGTGACTAAACAACAGCTGTTCAACACATAATTCACCTGATGTTTATTTTGTTAAATAAATGCCTGTTGCCTTGGCTCCTCTCTTTGGGTCTTTACATCTTTTATTCATCTCAACACTATATATAGAAGGGAAATCTGTGAAACACACTATCAAAATGCAATCTTAAAAACACACATTTGGGTGCCACTGGTCCAAAAAGTGAAACTTGTGAAGGCTTTGGGAAAAAAAAAGTTGTTGATGCTCACCAGGCTGGAAAGTCTTACAGGAGAATTTCTTTAGAGCAGATGGGTGCTTCTATGAAACTGGGTTTATTTTGGTATCTGGCACTTTTCCAGCTTTTTACACCCAATAATAAAAGGTAAATGTAGACATATTTCCCCCCAGGATGTACCTAATGATGACCTCAGATAAATGCAAAAGAAATTATACTCTTGCTCTGAGCCATCCCAAAGTTAATGCATTTTTAATCAAATATTGGGTCTAAAAATAGTACCAAAATTAGGACAGTTAAAGCTACCTACGTGTCAGTGCATTTGATCTGAAAACATGGCTGTAAATGGTCTAATATACCACAATAAATAAAGACACTGTGTTAAATGTGTCGATCCTTGTGACTTTTCATGAATTTCAGTCTCATTCCAGGTTTCATGTGTAACCCATTGTGTCCACTTGCGTTACATGCAGAACCTGCCCATTTAAACACATATAAATCGCAAATGATTTTGCAACAGCGGCCATTTTTGTGAAACACTCTTCCTTACATAATTAGTTCAATTCCCTGAATGTACCTGTGAGAAAATAAAGAGATATTTAAAAAAAAACAAAACAAATAGTTTCGTGTCCTTTTCACTGTTACATGTGGATTTTTGTATTAAATATAATGTAAAATATTATAAAAATGTGTTTTATCTGAAAAATAGTTTCTCTTTTATCTCAGTAAGTATTTATTTTTAAAATAAACACTTCCAAACTTGCTTCATAACATTAATCTACATCTGGTTAGAATTTTTAGCCCCCATCTCCTGTTTTTAAGGACCAGTTTCATCGAAGCACCCATATATAAATGGTGACAACTGAACACCATTGTTACCCACCATCGGGGATGGTTGAACAACAGGATTTACGTCAGCAGTGTGTAATAGTCCAGGAGATTACAGTCGGCTTCACTGAGGAAGTTAAAGGCCTCTCTTACAAGGGCCGATGATGGAGTTCATGAGTCCGAACAATGAACAACAATAGCATACATGTCAGAGCTGCAAGGAGGGCAGTGCCTGAGTATAGTTAGCTAAATGCCATGCAGATAAACTGGAGTGTTTTTAACAGAAAGACAAATGAGACCAAAGTCAGAGTTTTTGGCTTAACCCTTTAGTCCCTGACGTGTCTGTGGTGAGCGTTCTGAATGTACGATTTATTTTAACCCTTAGTGGTCCACAGTGACTGCATCACGACATTTTCAACACGTCATAGCATCAGAAGTTAGACAATTGCATTCAGAAGTGGACTTGAGACACTCTCCCATTTTTTATTTAATGTTGATAGAGCAAATACAACCCGAGATATGACGGTTTGAAGTCAGAGCAAACAAGCGATATAGCGTTATTATAGCGATATAAAGCAAGCGTTTCATTTCTGACCATATCTTCATCATTTTCTGTCCTGTTTCAAAATGGAAAAAATCTGCGGATTTTAATCCACAGACTTCATTAGCATTGCAGCTAAGGGTGGAAATGACCCCCACCCACAACCTGATGCGAAAACTGGGAGGACCAGGAGTGGGGGGGTGAGAAAACGCCAGAAAAAACACCTATGTAAAGATATGCTTTTATGTCAAATATTTGAGTATAGTTTTAATTTATTACAATTTTGATTTTATATACCTAATATTTGGAACCAATATTCACTTTTAAAGTCTTTGAAAAGGTTTGTTAAACATCTTTGTGTTATTTCAAAGGAATTCAAATTCAAAGGAATTCAAAGGAGTTTATTTATCATTCCATCACCGAGAAAGAACAAAACTAGTTACTGAGGACCCGTATTAGCCATAGCAATGTAGAATAAATAACTAATAAATAAATTAATACATTAAAATCAACAAAAATCTAAGGCTAATTTAAAAAATAAAGTAAACAATACGTCTAAAATTTAGCTTTAAAATACCTACATAAAATAATGGCACATTTACAACCCTAACCTAACCTAAACACAGGACACACTGAAGTACAGTACAAAAAAAGCAATATGCAATAAATTATGCAATAAATTAAAAAAAAAAAAAATTCAAATTGGATTTTATATTTTTTGTGTGTTTTTTGTCCTTTTATGTTGATACAGTACTTTAAAGTAAAAAAAAAAAAAAAAAAAAAATAGGCAGATGATATAAATGAAGTTGTGCTGAAAAAAAAAAACATACCAAAGATGGGTATAGTAAACTTTTCTTTATATAGTATATAAAGGCGAAATCCAACATACTCAAAAACAGCCAAAATCAGCTCAGACCCCAAAGGGTTAAATGTTCATGAAAATTACTGCTGTTAAACAATTCATATTTTTAGTCAGATTAATCACAGGGTTGCTGTGGATTAATTTTGGTTAATCACGATTAAATATCATTCATTTTTAATCTATATTATTCACGTTTCATTTTGCATGAGCAAGAAAGAAAAGAACAAAGAAGGGAATATATACTTAGTGCCATGAAAAATACACGGGTTAGAATAATATGTATATTTGCAGATATATTAAATTAATTGGTTTGAGGTTACCTTCATATTAAAGAGGCAAGCACTGGTCATTAGAGAATGAATTGTGGACAAATTGTGAAAACTTAACACGTTTATTCAGTCACTGAATGCAGGTACTCAGAAATTGAAAGTGTCATCATTCAATATTGGGGGTGTCCACCTTTGGCTTCCAAACTAGCAGTGCCGTGACAACACATGGAACTAATGTCGTGTTTCCACAATGTGGTACCAGCTCGGCTCGACTCGACTCGACTCGGCCTTTTTTGCGTTTCCATTACAAAAAAGCACCTGGAATCTGGTACCTGGAACTACTTTTTTGGTATCACCTCCGCCAAGGTTCCAGGACTGGGGACCAGATACTAAAACGTGACGTGTAAACACAGCAGACCACTGATTGTTCAGAGAGTTATCGTTGTGACCCACCATTTTACAAAAAACAGATGCGGAAGTTTACAGTAAATATAGCGGTAGGTTAATCCACATGATGACAGCCTGTAAAACTACACCATTCAGTCAGGAGAGTCAGTCTTTGGTGGCCGATGTAAAAATTCAGCATGAGTTTGACGAGACAACACGCAACGAGCGAGTTTATCAGCGACTCTCTGACCAGAAAACATGGAAGTAATGTGCCGTATCGCTATGACGACCAGATACTGTAAAGTCGGTAGTATCCTGTAATGGAAACGGTCTCCAGGAATAGGACTTGGTACCCGAGTCGAGTCGAGTCAAGCCGGTTCCACGTAGTGGAAATGCGGCATAAGTCCTGAGGGATCTGATCCGATCTGGCACCGATCCGATCATTCAGATGACTGATTGTACTGCGATGACAGCGCAGACAGCGAGCGACTTCACCACGTCTCAGACCTGCTCGTAAAATGTCAATGGCATGTTCTCTCTGTTGTATTGTAAGTCGCATTTTGAGCAAAAACATTTGGGCGTTTTCTTTGCTGTGTTTATATACACACTACTGACCACACCTAAAGTTACCAGGCAAACGTGACTCTGTACAAAACATCCGAACCAATGTCCAACATTAAGGGATTAGTCCAAATCTGACAACCTGGAGGGGGCGGGGCGTGAAGTGGCTCATTTGCATTTAAAGGGCCAGCGCTCAGAACGACCTTTCTGGTGTCATTACTCAGAAATAGGGTTGAAGATGGACCTGTGGAGTTGAATTAATGAAGAATTCAGACCCAAGCAGAGCATTTACAGCAGGGTTCTCACTAGGATTTTTTCACAGCGTAGGGGGCACCATGAATGCAGTGCGTGCCTGCTACCTGAGGTGCGCGTCGCGTACATGGCGCAAGTTTTGTAGGGGGGTCCGGGGACACCCTCCCCCGTAAAATTTTTAAATTTATGACCCTCTGAAACACTATTTCCTGCATTTTGAGGGGCAAATTTTGAGGAATGAAGCCAAGTTTTTGTCAACAATGATTAAAAGCCAAAGCAGTTTTTTTTTTTTTTTTCAATTTGTGAATGGTAATTATTGATGGGAATTACTCCATACGGGAACTTGACACAAATTGATACTCAGAGATAAGCGTAAGGCAAGTGATGTTGCCAGGCGGACATCAGACAATACCAAGGCACACAAAGGGGTGTTTATTATATTGTTCTCACTTCCTGTCTGCAGTGCTTTGCGCCAAGACAAAGGAATAAATACTGAACAAAAGAAACGCAAGTTTTGGTCGTTAATTTAGGTTAGGGTCCAGCTGTCCTGTTGAGTTGTCAACTGAGATACACATTAAAATAAGTGAGTTGTAACCACTGGAGCGTGTGTTTGCAGGCAAACACGAACACGAGGGGTGTTGAGCACGTGTACAAAATATCGGAGTTGCGGTACGTTTTGAGTGATATGGTAGTGGGAGCAACAAATGGGAGTGGCAATTCCCTTTGTTTATCCGGGGGCTATAAAAAGAAATGGTAAGATTCAAAAGTTACTGCATTACCACGATGCCTCGCCTTAACGATAATCTGAGAGAACGCGCCATTGGTATGCTTGATGCTGGTTTAACGGCTCGCAACGTTGCCAGACGTCTGCAAGTGCACGAGTCCACCATCAGTAGGCTGAGGGCACGATTCCGTGACACAGGGACCACTCGGGACAGACCAAGATCCGGAAGACCACTTGTGACCACCCGTAATCAGGATCGCCATATTCGCTTGGCCCATCTCCGTAACTGTCAACTCAGTGCTCATGGACACAATTCAATGTACTGCCACTGTAAATTTCACAGCTGGATATAAATATCTCATATGAAACAAATATTCGTAATAAAACTCCCATATAAACCAATACCGAAACATACTTGCGTTTCTTTTGTTGTTCAATATATTTTTTCAAATTCAAATCTCGTTATCATTACGCTGGACGATCACACACACACAAAAAAACACCACTACGCTGGTTGAAAGACAGCGTCACGGGTCAAATCTCAGCGTCAGGGGCCCCCTGGGAAAGCGTCGGGGGCCCCTGACGTTCAATGACGCTAGCGAGAACCCTGTACAGTTTATGTCGACCACAGGGAAATGTTTTAAAATGCATGATTCCATTAAAAAAAGCAAAATATCACTCCTTTAAGAGGGGTTAAATAGAGAGTTTGGGGACTGCCACAAAAGTAGACCTGGATCTTTCTTTGTGTAACACTTGTTTTTTTTGGCCAGGCTGTGTATTATTCTGTTATAGGTCATATTTTTGCAGAAAAATAGGAAACCAGCTCTGCTTCCCCCCTGTGCACTCATTAAATGAGCATGCAGCTGCAATAACTGTGATTGATTTTCTCCGTGTCACACAGGTTGAGTCACTCAGGTACACAGATGGTATCAAACAAGTACCTGCTATTAACTCACTCTCAATGTATTTATAATGATTAATGAGTGGAGAAGGAACCTCTCATTATTCACAAATGAGGGTTTATTGAGCTAGCAAATGCATACGACACCACAAAAATAAATCGTTATAGTGTAGAGTGAAAGTGTTAGTGTTGTAATTGGGGCAAAATGAGCGCTGGAGGTCTACTAATCAGCCATATGTTGTGACCTTTTTCAGCAGAAGGTTTTATTTATTTATTTATTTAGTTTTACATTATCAGCTGTTTTTGTTCTTGGACACTGCCTAAATTCAGACACAAACACGACAACATTTTGCAAAAATAGGATGACATTTGACAGGGCGCCATTTCAGAGAACATGATGACAACAGAGAAAATAAAATGACATTTAATATTACACAGAATACGGGACAACGTGTCTTGTTTTGATTGGATGGACCCCAGAAGTCCTTGGCGACAGTTCAATGTCATTTCCTTTTTCTATTCATTCAATAGACAATGGCTGCTTTCCTGCGTCTCACTAATCTATGACCGTGAGCCAACATGCACAATTCCTGGAACGTGAAACTGCAATTCAGGTGTTTTTTGTTTTGTTTTTTTTCTATCCTCACCTCAAAATGTCTATCAATTTACATTTTCATCATATCCAAAATAAGTATACGTACTGTAGTTAATTCTACTGTCACTGCCGCTGATGAAGATCTGGAATTGGTTCCCGAGTAGCGTCAATGGAAGGTCAGTGCTACTAATGCGCTAATGCTAATGTTTTAGGTTGTAATATATGATGACAAAGATTTAGGAACATAGAACTTTTGGCAAAACACCATAGTATGAAATTTTATAAAGATTTTCAGGACATATTTTAAGTGTAAAAGCATCCATCCATCTCATAAATAGTTCTTTCCCCTTAACTAAATAAATGTGTATCGTTCCTTCCCCCACATGTCCACACCAGTCTCCCAACATCTCACATTGTTTCTCAATAGTAAACTATACAAATATTATCCAAAACCAACCATGCTAACGGCGGCTTGTCATTGTCATTCCACTTGTCAATACCTAAGGGTGGTTTCACACTCCGTACCCGAGTCCGTACCGTACATGAATACGTTCACACCTTTCCCACAGATGTTGCGTTCACAAGCACATACCACAGATTTTGTGCTTAATTCAAGCAAAAAAAAACCCTGCCAATGGAGCAAGTGAAAATTGTCATGATAAGTTTTTTTGCTATAAGATTTTTAAGATCTGTTGTCCAAAAATATGTTCTTATATCTCACTGAAAAGTTACTGTTTAGGTGATTATGTCTTATTTTAAGTGTGATGAGATATTTTGACCAGAAATGAGAAAAATACACTTGGTAAGATTTTGATTTTTGCAGTGCAATTGTTATTTTTGGATTCCAGTTACTTTTGTGGTACTAATAGCACTGTTTTTGCCTACATGCACACATGCTGATTTCAGAGAAAATTGCAGTGGTCTGTTATTTTTTCTTGAGCTGCAGTTTCCCAGCCCCCCAGTGTGGTTATTTGTTGTGTATTCACACATGTTGTACCGCACGTGTTTCACTAATTTATTTATTGAGGATTGACAACTATTTTTCATGAGATGAATTGTTAATTGCAGCCATGTTTTATTGTAGATGCAAATTTCTTCCCAATTGATAGCAGAAAAAATTCAAAACACACAACACGACACACAAATGCAGACAAAAGAGATTGACAAAACCTCCCAAGAGCCACTTGTGTCCGTCTTAAAATTAACACTAGCTCGCTCTTTCTGTCGTTCTCTCACTCATGTACAGTCTTCCAACTGATAACAAAACCATTGCAATTGTGTGAGTCTATTTTTACACAACATGGACCCACACACAAAAACACACACATACACAAACACACACACATACACACACATTCCACAGTCAAAAAAAAAAAAAATCTGCATTAACATGCAAGATTTTAAAAAATATTCCAAGGCACACTGTGGGATTTGTGTAAAAATAAATTGCCTTTATTACTCCATGGCAACCATTTAAAATACAGCCAACGTGTTGCGACCTCTGGATTTCATCAGGGCTTTTTTCACCAGTGAATTACACACCTTCACACAATCATTTTAATGAACTGAAAGAGGGAGGTGTGAGGGGGAAAAAGAAAGAAAGAAAGAAAGAAAGAAAGAAAGAAAGAAAGAAAAAGAAAAAAAATGCACTTGGTACACTTGGTAAGATTTAGATTTTTTTTCCAGTGTTCTGTTGTTGGAGTAGTGATTATGTCACTTCCAGTCTCGGGCATGGATCGTTTTCACACGGCAACGTACCGTACTGGAGTCCGCTCAGTCCGTACCCAGGACTACCTTCTCAACTGGACTCAGGTACGGTACTCGAGCACAGAGCGTTTGTATTTACACTGATAAAATTAAGCGGACTTTGGGGTCAAACGTACTCACATACAGACTCAGGTACGCAGTGTGAAAGCGCCCAAAGACTTAAGCTGAGTAGAGTTATGGAAGTGTGGAGAAACTAGGGCTGGGTAAAAAAATCAATTTGATCAATTTTGAATCGATTTCTTTTTCACTTTGCATAATCGATTGATGGTGAATGAGATCGATTTTTCAGAGCAGGACCGCAAGGTAATGGCCCTGAAACCACCGACGCGGAAGTGCAGCCAGCTCCGTCTCGTGAGCCCCTCGGAGACGGAACATCTTGGTCGTGCTCGCGACGGTTCTGGCGCAGGAGGAACGCAGAGGAAGGGTGGGGAAAACCCCTCCGCGGGAGGTCCTCCTGGCCCCACACTCGAACCCGCAGTGCGGAGGAACTGGCCGGCAGAGGCCGGTCACGGAAGCCAGTCGTTCTACACAGCAAAAATTGGAGAGTTGAATCAACTCCCACAGAGTTGATTTTAACTCTTTCTCAGAGTTTATATAGGTCCACACTTTACAGAGTTAAATAAACATTTTCATTGGAGTTAATTATTTAACACTATGCCAGAGTTGCCTTTTTAACTCAGAAACCTGCGTTAACTTAACACTGACTGATTTAACTCCCAACACTCACAAGAGTTCAAAAATGGTAAATGGACTGAACTTATATAGCACATTTTCTACACCTTCATAGTGCCCAAAGCGCTTTACAATTCCTCACATTCACCCATTCACACACACCAGTGGGCGACTTCGACATGTGGATAGTCGGCGCCAGGATTCAAACCACTGACCCTTTGGTCATTGGACAACCCACTCCACCAACTGAGCCACAGCCACCCTTCATAATCTCACCGACCTGGGTTAAATGAACCCATATGGATTTATTATTTACACTGTCAGAGTTTCTCCTTTAACTCAAACAGAGTTAAATTAACACCATGAAAGTAACAAAAATAATACTCGTTTGACTTAATTTTCACTCTGAAAGTAGTGTTAATTTTAATCATAAAAAAAGTGAATCATTAAAAATGACTTAAAGTTCAATGTGAACAGGATGATTCAAAGAAAGCTGATACATTTTTTTTAGAAAATGTATTTTTCCTCTTTTTTCTCTCTGACAGTGTCAGTCTGATAGAAATTGCACAGGTTCACCTGGTTTGAAATGCAGGGACCAGGCAAATTAACTATGGAGAGACGCAAAACAACACTTCTCCTGAGTTAATTTCCACAGGCTTGACTAACTCTTTTCTTTAACCCCAACTCTGAGTGACATTTAACTCACAGTGAGTTAAAACTACACTTTGAGAGTGAAAATTGACTCTCAAATGTTTAACCCTGAAATTTCAACTCTCCAATTTTTGCTGTTTAGAAATATTAACTTGGATCACCTGTGGCTGAGGGCGGAGTTAGAGGAATAGTAAAGTGGAAATCACGAAGCTCCGCCCACCCTGCTCCTCCAGTGAGTTTCTTGTACCAAGGGCCCAACATGAGTCTGTTTCAGGAGGGCAAATTGGTTGCAGTGCCCCAGGGTGATTGCAATGTGCCTTACGGCTGGAAGCACGAGGTATAAAACAGAATAAAGATGAGGCAGAAGTCCGTTCTGAGTCAATGTAGAAACATGGTAATGTTTCTGTCCTGTTCATTATTTCAGAGCAGATTCACCTGTTTACTGCTGAAATGTCATATTTATTTCCTTTCTAATATCAATATTGATTCTGGGTTGCATGGGTGCAGTAGTCAAATAATCAAGTTACAACTCAAAATTGTACTTTGGTACAGTCTACTCTCGTTAAACCGCCCGCCGTTATACCGCCATTTTCGCTCACCGCCGACCAAAACCATTGCACAAAAATCCCCAATGCATTATTCCATTAGCTACCGCCATTTCCGCCTATCGCCATCCGCCAGCCCAGTTCCATGCACAAACAACACTTACACAATTGATTTCCCGACCGTTATACCGCCAGTGTGATTGCCATCGAGTACACATAAATTTTAACAATGCACTGAAACAAACGCGCCAGACGCTGATCGCGACAAGCTACAAGTAGGTCTACAGAACGGCCACCGTTCATTTATCGCAGAACACTCAGTAGGTCAGGATGTCGGGAAGAGGACGTGGGATTAAGCCAAAGCCTCAAGATGATGGGGTGTCATTTCCGAACACGGTATAATAATGCTTAAAATGTTTCCCCACTTTAGATCATCCCTTACAACATAACAGAATCAAGATTTATTTAGAAACGCAATTAGAACGGGTTAACGGAGGCAGCATAGACATCATATAGTAAAGACATGCACATTATGGACGCAACCCGTTGTAACGCCATTTTCGCTATACCACCAATTTGGCCGTGAACGGAAGTTGGCGGTATAACGAGAGTAGACTGTATCACTAAACGAATCTGAATCAATCAATTAATACAGAATCGAATCGCAATTAATCGATTCAGAACCTTATGAATCGAAATCGAGACAATTCAGGAAACTGGCCATGATACCCAGCCCTAGGAGAAACATTCACACAAACTATAAGAATTTGCAGTAGTTCTTTGTACTGTGTAGTATTTTCAGAGCATACAATATTAGTAGTTTTTCTTCCTAGTGATATTGGAGCAGGGCGATACTGCAGGGCTGAGTGCTTTTACTTTGCTAAAAACCTGAAGGATTTCACTCCCACATGCCCAGAGCTGAGCCGAAAGAGGAAATTAATTATGAAATAAGGTAAAGTATTCATTTCTCAAAGCCTCAGAGTAACATACATGTGGTCTGTGTTTGGAGTGCATCCCAAAAAACTGTTCCTGTGGCTGAAACACACATTTATGAAGTACATTTTCACTGTTAGTCTTTCATTATTGGCATGCAGTACTAGTAATATTTGTTGTGGGGAATGCAAATGTATTTAATTGCGCTATAGTAGACAGGATTAAAAATGATCACGTGTGCTGTTAAGTATGAGTCTTTGCCAAATAATTACTCCCACTCTAGTAGTTTAGTCCCCAAAGGAGGTTTTTACCAGATATACATAGAAAATACAATATCACACAAATTAATTCAGTTCTTTAACTCTTTTGGTGCCAGACAGTTAAGGGGCTAATAAGCCTTAAAAGTGCCACAGAATTTGGCCGTTTTTCAGTATTTCGCGTCGTTTTTATAATCGAAGTCTGAATCATCATCAGAACTCATTTTCAAGCAGATGGGACTGTTTTGACAGATCGCTGTGTTTACGATATTACTACAAAATGGCCATCTAATTTGCATATGATTTCATTCATAAATTCATTCATAAAATTTCCCAAGCAGAAAACGAAACGCGAGCTCTTCCTTGGTCAAAAACCGCTCGGTAACATCCGACCGATTGCTACTTAGATTCAAAACGCACCGGACGCAGCCGATTCATTATTGATCGTAATTTGCAAGAAGATTTGAAAGAACGTCATCGAAATGTGAGAAAGAAATGGGGGTGGATGGTTTGTTTGTACACAAATATGGCGTGTTCTCCAAAGCCGATCTGATCGGCCCGTGGCACTTTAAAGGTTGTATTTCGTAAAGCCGATTTAATCGGCCCATGGCATTGAAAGAGTTAAATCCTGTCCCTGGAGCTGGTGGATGAAGTTGTGTGGCTTTATTATTCCTCTTTTGTCTGTCTTTTTTTCCTTTTGACATCACGTCTTAGGGATTAAATGTTTGGATTTTGGGATTGTGGTATTAAAATTATGATATCCATATATACCTAAAGAATTTATCGGGTGGAAATATGAGGACAAATTAAGGTCAGTGTGTGTATTTGAGTGAGAGTTGAGAAAAATGAAGATAACTTTTCTTATTTACACGGAGCTAAAATTATCAGACACATCCATGCATAAGTTGTCGCTGATAAGCATGACAGCTTGTAAACTAATAATCCAGACAACAAATTAAAGCAGCATATGACTTTCATCACTAATTGTTCTTCAAATTTGTAAAACCCCAGTGATAGTCCAATTATCACTAATCCATTAGTCTTTCCATGTTTACGCGCTTAAATCACTTCCCTCAAGGTCAACAACTCCAACGATGACTCCAATCACAAGCAGTTTTGTTTACACACCAAACCGAAACATCACTCGGGCCTTTTCGGAAATTTTGTCGCGAAGGGCACTGTGGGAATGGGAGTTCCACGTACGGAGACGATGAGCAATGAAACCGTATTCGCAACCAGGTCAGAAGAAATGGAAGGAATCACTGGAAGTCAATTGCCATTTAATGCTGCGCAACCCGAGTTTTTCCAAATTCGACCAGTGAAAATACGCTGGAATGGCCGTTGAACCCGTGACTTCCTACCCGTGAATTTATACTAGATTGATGTATTCCCAGTTCTGCGCTCCGACGTCACATAGCCTGTGAAACAACAATGGCGGCCCCCATGCAAATTGTTTATTAAAACAAGGTATTGCGCTAACGTCATTTATCCGCAAATGTTATACATAACCAGCAGCTACTCTATTGTTAGCTAGTTTAGCTAGCCAAGCACAACAAACCCCGCCCCTCCCACATATTGTAGCTTATTTTGGCATCGATCCAGCTGATGTCATCATCATGTCTATGCATGTGTTGATGTCAGCATATCAATTGCCTCTATATATGTGCCAAGTTTGAAGTAAATTTAAAGAAAATTATTATGAGTATTTCGACCATTATAAGTAAATGGGAGAAATATAAATAAGTATTTTTAAAAATTGGAATTTTGACCTATTTTTCCCAAAATGTAATGACATCTATTCTGGGTCACTGGCAAACTATAAACCCAATTTGGTAGGAATTCAACCAGTAGTTTTGCCGCTACAGACATTTGAAATTTCACTCATTATAAGTAAATGGGGAAAAAAAAAAAGATTTGGGAAATTCATAAAAAATGTAAACTTTGACCTACTGTTCCCAAAATGTAGGGAGATCTATTCTGGGTCACTGGAAAGCTATAAACCCAATTTGGTATGAATTCAACCAGTAGTTTTGCCGCTACTGACATTTGAAATTTCACTCATTATAAGTAAATGGGGAAAAAAAAAAGATTTGGGAAATTCATAAAAAATGTAAACTTTGACCTACTGTTCCCAAAATATAGGGAGATCTATTCTGGGTCACTGGCAATCTATAAGCCAAATTTGGTATGAATTCAACCAGTAGTTTTGCCGCTACAGACATTTGAAATTTCACTCATTATAAGTAAATGGGGAAAAAAAAAAGATTTGGGAAATTCATAAAAAATTTAAACTTTGACCTACTGTTCCCAAAATGTAGGAAGATCTATTCTGGGTCACTGGCAATCTATAAACCAAATGTGGTATGAATTCAACCAGTAGTTTTGCTGCTAGAGTGTTAATCAAAGAAACAAACCAAACAAAAAAACAATACCCCTTGCCTGCCCTTCAGGGGGTAATTAACCCTTTAATGCATGAATTATGAGAACCTTAGTTGAGTTGTTTTTTGTTTTTTTGAGTGTTTTTATTCCTCCTTAGACATGAAAAAAAACAATGAGACTGAGGGGTTTTTTTTCATAGATTTACAAAAATGCCCACTCAGCTACACCATGAATTTCATTCTTGAAGCAAAGAAACATGTATTTAAAACCCAATATCATAAAGTGATATGAAAACAGTGAAATGAAACCATGTTTAATGCAGCTAATCTGATGTTTTCTCACATTTTACCAAATTCTAATACTAGTTATTACTCACTTCATGGAGATAATATGCAAAAAAATAACAATTAACAATTGATTTCCACTCAAGAACCAATCAAGAACAGCAAAGTTACAGTAACGGTATGAATTGCAGTTTATGAGATGATGCATAAGTGTCCACTGTGTTGGTTGATATGGAACTAAAACAACTAAACCCATGAATATACAAGAGAACAGCTGGAGAATAACTGTCCACTGTAGTGACCACTATGCATGAAAGGGTTAATACCAAATTCATATCCAAATATACAAATAATGTAACATAAAAGTATGACAGCTCCTCTTGCCTTATGCACCATTTTTCCTCCTCCATTTCCCTCAAATAAACAAGGACCAAGCACCTCTGGCGATAAAAATGATTGTAAATGAGCATAAGCCCCGTAAGGTCCGCCATGCTGGTTTGTTTACATCTAACTACCATAATTCCTTGCCCTCAGGCAGTTTGGCGTGACTTGCCTGGAACGCTACAAAGTCGTGAGTCATGGCTTGAAGTCATGACTTACGGGCTCAAAAACCTGCCTGGAACGCAGCATTATAATACGGGATGTGTGATACACACCTCACACGCACACAGGGTATGGACAGGCTCTCACCACTCACTCGTTCCTTATAGTACAGGGTGGGGAAGCAAAATTTACAATATTTTGAGGCAGGGATTGAAAGACAGTGTATGACCAATTAATTTATTGAAAGTCATGAGAATTTATTTGCCACAAGAAAATTGACATAATAGAAAATGTTTTTATTCTATGTGTCCTCCTTCTTTCTCAATAACTGCCTTCACACGCTTCCTGAAACTTGCGCAAGTGTTCCTCAAATATTCGGGTGACAACTTCTCCCATTCTTCTTTAATAGTATCTTTAAGAAAGTCAACATTGCTGTGTGATGTTCTATTGGTAGCATGTTCTAAAACGCCCCAAAAAGCATAATCCAGAGGGTTTAGATCTGGACTGGAAGGCGGCCATAAACATGATTCCCAAAAAATTGCTGAAGTTGGATTTGCAGAAATCTTGTATTTTTCTAGCTGTGTGGGCTGGAGCACCATCCTGTGTCCATACATAATTTCCATCTGGGTAGTTTGCTTTAAACCATGGCAGTACCTGGTATCTGGATGGAATTGGTTGGATCCTTTAGGATTTTGTATTTGAGAGTTTTAATAAAAGCTCTGATACGTTTTTTGTTGCTTCCTCCACTTCCAGACTTTCTCGTAATAGTTTTGCTCATAGTCATTCTCTTCTTTCCATTATAAACAGTCTTTATGGACACTCCAACTATTTTTGAAATCTCCTTTGGTGTGACGAGTGCATTCAGCAAATCACACACTCTTTGACGTTTGCTTTCCTGATTACTCATATGGGCAAAAGTTTCTGAAAAGGTATGGATAATAGTGTTAGGTATGATTATGACATCAATATATGTTTGGTTTCAAAACAATTGACATAGTGCCTGCTAAGAAAAAACAACTAAATGTTCATTGTAAATTTTGCTTCCCCACCCTGTATGTGTATGATAAGCCTACACAATGACAAATTCCCAAAATGCCATGAAACTGATGTCTAAGTATTGTTTTTCGCAATAGAGTTCAGGTTCTAGCTTTAGGTGAAACAGTTTTTCATATCATTCATTTGAGAGAGAAGTGAAAAGGTATTTGAAGAAGCAAAAATAACTACGAGTCTGTTCATGTCAAGGTTATTATCGTTAACGAAAACTAACGAAATGACGAAAACTAGAATTGTAAAAACATTTTCGTTTACTGAAATAAATAAAAACTATAATTAACAGAAAAAAATAATAACTGAAACTGTATTGTGTGCTTACAAAACTAATTAAAACGGATAAAACTTATGGATAAAATTCCCTTTGTTTTCGTCTTTGTCAATGTGGGATTGATACGAAATCGATTTATTTCCCTCAAGCAATTTTAACTGACAGTTCCAACAGTTAACAGTCTGTCACTTGTCGTTTAGAGCTGTCTTCTCGTCCCCACTCTACCTGGAAACATGGAGACTAAAGTTGGGAGAAAGCAGCAGAGTCCTGTATGGGATTTATATGAATACGACGACGAGAAGATAAAAGATATAAAAAAAAAAAAACTAAACTAAAACTAAGCATTTAGAAAATAATGAAAACTAATAAAAACTAGCAAACCTGCTGTAAAAACTAATTAAAAGTAACTGAATAAAACTAAATAAAAACTAAACTATAATGAAAAATCCAAAACTATTACAGTAGAACCTTGGTTCGTGTTGAAGCTGGAGAAACATTTTGAGTGGCAATTATGATTTCCATGATTTTTGGCTGTGTAGTCTTTTCACAGTCTGATACTTCAACAGTTCATTACATGGCAATGGCTCAGGAGGTAGAGCAGGTCATCCAATAACTGAAGGGTTGGTGGTTTGAATCCAGCTCTGTCCTAGTCTTTCCGTTGTGTCCTTGGGCACGACACTTCACCTGTATGAATGTGTATGAATGTTTGGTGGTGGTCAGAGGGGCCGTAGGCATTTGGATACTCTGTCAAAGTATTTGAAAACAACTCAAATACTTTACAAATGCTTTCACAATATTGAACAGAAAAAAGATTTGCTAGATACGATTTGCTAGCCACACTGACCTGATAATCACAGATGAGGCAATTAGGCTCTTAATTCTTGTACAAACAATAGTTCATATAAAGCACAGATGTCAAATATGCAGCCTGGGGGCCAAATACGGCCCGCCACAGGGTCCATTTTGGCCCTTGGGATAAATTTGGGAAATGCTAAAATTACACTAAGACATTAACAGTCATTTTAGTTCAGGTTCCACAATCGAACCAGTTCAATCTCAAATGGGTAAGATCAGTAAAATACTACCCAATAACTTATAAATACTCATCACTTCAAATTTTTCTTTGTAAATGTAAATATTTTTATGTATTTGCACTAAAACAAAGTATAATTTTGCAAAAAAAAAAGAAAAGTGCAATTTTAACAACATTCTACCTGTTAATACATGTTTTGTGTATTTGTAGACCTACTGTGATCTTGAAGTTATATATAATGTACATGTGTAAATGATAAACTGAAACATGATATTGTTAAAATTACACTTATTTTTTTCAGTTTGTTCACGTTATTCACAATGTTTGAAAGGATTGTTTGTAGATGTAAACATTTTCATAATGTAATTTTACTTTTTTTGCTCTAAAACATAAAGGAAAGTTTGGAGCTGACATTATTTATATATTATTATAATATTATTTTACTGGTTTGGCCCACTTCAGATTCATTCATTCATTTCATTCATTCATTCGTTTGTTTATTTCAAGCATTAACGGAATACATTCAAATTCAAAATTAAAAAAAAAAAAATCATTCATTTATACTCGAAAAGGAGTGGGAAGAAGAAAAACTTATTTAATCCCACCCCCATTCTCATCTTCAAATAACTTAACACAATAACTTTTAAATACTCACTCCTGTCCTTTGGCTTCGAGCCAGAACAATGAACAAAATAGAACAAAAAAGGCCTATACCGAATTAGAATAAACTCATTTGACAGTATTTACATTGCATAACCAAAATGTGTGTAAAAAAAAAAAAAGAAACCAAGTACATTACTGGTGGCGTTACCACAGGTAACAGTTAACCATCAACTTACATGATAATAATTGCATATCAACAACGGTAAAAACAAAAAACTGCAATACCACAAGTGGTAAAGAACAGCAATAATTACATACCCACAATGGTAAGAAAAAAAAAACAACGAACAATTATAATAGCACTAATTGTAAAGACCAGCACATACCAGCAATGGTAAGAACAATACCAGATGGTAAAGGACAACACAGACCAACTAGATGAGGAACAACAAGCACACATTAACATTTAAGACAGAGTATTTATGGAACATCAGTTTTAAGACCCTCCATCTTTGTACTGGGACCAGACCATATTTTTGTATAGCAGTTTAAATCGGTGGATCAAATTGAGCTGAATGTGGCCCTTGAACTGAAATGAGTTTGACACCCCTGATATAAAGAGTGCAGGGCAACTGAGATCCAAAACATGTTGGGGTGATGTGAATGGTGAAATCACGATGTGGCTTCCTTTACCTGGTTGCTTCTGCCAATTTGCTTGCAGAGGTGCATTCCATGATGATAAGGATCATGTCATGTTTGATAATGTTCTGAAAATATCAAATGAACAGTTATGGGTATTTCTATTAAATGTCATATCTCATATTAAATCTATCCGCAATCTGCTTTGTGAATAACAATTAAGTTGGAATCGTTTGTACATTGTGTTGTTTATTTGCTCTATTATATAGGAGAAGATTGGGGGGATTTCAGGGATATGCTCTTGGTGTAAGCCTCGTTATCTTTAAAGGCTTGACACCCAGATTGAAAATGTCACCAAAGAAAATGCTGTAGGATTATTGAAAACCATTACACTGTACGCTAATGAAAGCCTTTATTACTTTCAAATTTTACAGCTAGACATTATCACATAACCTAATGACTCCACCTACATGTTGTGTTGGATGTATAAATGTGACCTTTCCTATCTACTAGGGGTGTATGGGTGAGTCGCCATCAGGTAGGTCACTGATGCTACTCATCAAGGTCTGACCAGGCGAACCTTCCAGTCCTACCCCTGGGGGAAGTGCTCAGGTGTTCCGCCAGTCATTCCACTCATACTGCTCAGATCATTAAGTTTAATGGAGTGGATATTTACAGTATGCTGAGATAAGTGATAGAAACAGAGGGGAATCTTGAGTGTTTCATCCACAATGAGTAGCAACAGACCATAATCAGGAAAACGTGCACAGACTAAAACAAAATGAAGAAAATACAGAGGATTGTGAGGTTGGAATACTGCCAACAACTCTTGGCTGCTGTTGACTAACATTTAACTTCCCTCTAAAAATAAAAGTCTTATTTTCCAGGATTCATTCGAGTCTCATGTCTTTAAATAAGAAGTTCTAAAAAATGATCTGTGGTCCATCTATCATATTAATCATCTATCATATTAATCATTTCTCAGGTCAAACAGAAGATTTAGGCTACGTTCAGACAGCAGGTCTTAATGCACAATTCAGATTTTTTGGTGAAATCCGATTTTTTTGTGTGCTCGTTCATATTACACATTAAATGCGACTTCTATCAGTTCTGAGTATGAACTGAATGCGACCCTGAAGTGACCCGCATGTGCAAAAGAAGTCCTGACGTAATACGTGACCACGCAGGTACACACTAGGTATGGTTACAAGACGTTTTTTAAATCCGATTTATTTTTCCAGAAGAAATTAATTCGGAACTAAAGTATTTTCTCTTCTCTTTACATGGAAATGTTAAACCCGAATAAAGCTTTACATGAGAAACGTTTATTCAGTTCTCGCAGCCCTTCTGTTAGCTTAGCTTAGCATAGTCACTGCATTTCCATGGTCACACATAGCCAGTTTTTTAAAGGTGATTTGTTGTCTTTTGTAAGTGATTTTGTGAAATCTGAGTCTCCCTAATTATTTCTTTAGAGTTGCGACTTACTGCACTCATACAATCTTGAGACTGTTGTGTTGACGGAAGTTGGAAAATCTTTTTGTTGGAAGGGATGCATGCGCTAAATTAGCTTTGCTTTACTGTTTTAGCTTTGCATTAGTTTTTATTTCCCAAGATTTTATTAGTGCAGTAAGTCACATGACCATGATTTGAGCCTCAATTTGTGATCATATTGACCCCACTGGACTAAAGGAATGATTAGGGAGAACTGAATTTCACAAAATCACTCATAAAATACTACGAATCACCTATAAAAGCCTGGCTACGTCTGACTGTAGGAATGAAGTGATTATGCTAAACTAGGCTGAGCTAAGCTAATGGAAGGGCTGCAAGAACAAGGCAATCGGTGCACTGCAGTGCAAACTGATTTGCCAACTTATCGAACTCATTAATGCATGACAAATGAATTAATAATAAAACAAGTGGTGAACTATTCCTTCAGGGTTTTCCAGGCTGGTAGATCCCATCAGAATAGCCCACTGGAACGGTTTGGGTTGACTAGACTGCATTGCATATTCTTCCGCCAGCGCAGAATGTGTGCGTCGTCACGACAGGACAAGACAACGAGCATGCGCAGAATGGAAGGAATAAAGTCCAAACGGAATAAAGGGTTTACATGTCCGAGGAATAATTTAGTTCGGAATTAAAAGGGGATTAAACCAGTTACTTTATTCGGATTTAAATTCATTCCGAACTATTCTTTTTCATTCTTTTTTATCTGAAATAGGATCTAACGTTTATTCAGATTAAACCAGGAATAAAAGTTATGTGAACGCACGGACTGTGTTTACAGAAGTAAATATGCTTTTCCCGCCGCTCCTCTTCCTGAGACAGAGAATTGTGATGTTTGTCGAATTTCAGTGAAGTAAAGGTTGGATAAATGGGACCTGGCTGTTCAGACTTAAGTCTCATTGCGAAATATCAGATATGTATTGGATTTAGGACCACATATGAAAGTGGACTGGGTCGGATTTAAAAAAATTTAATTTTTGTTCAAACTGTTTTTAACACATCAGATACAGGTCATATATGGGCGAAAAAATCGAATTTGGACCACATTTTCCTACAGTCTGAACGTAGCCTTAGTGTCAGGCTTTGATTGACAGGTGTATATGACCGCTTTCTCACGTTCTGAGTCAGACTTTTGGGGTATCAGTTTATGTCATAAAATGCATTTTTTTCCCGAGAGACAGATTAAATGCAGTTACAGTGAAAATGTTCGGCAAATAAGACTGTAAATGTACTTTGTTACACAATGCTTGTCAAACAGTACAAAGCTAGCCCTTCATCTCTGACCCCTCAGGCACCCGTAGTTCCACCCCTTTTGTCCAAATATTGTCATTTCTGGCTACAAAAAGCCAACAAAGCCAAAATACTCCCATCAAAATGGCTTAATTCTCTTGTCAGTGCCTTTGAACACAGTGCTGATGAAGCTCTAGAGTTGGTCCCCAATGGCAGCTCACTGCTCCTAATGTGTGCTATATGCTAATGCAAATGCTAATGCTGCACAAACAAGTACTGTGTGTACAGAGATCAAATTTCCCTATGAGTTGAATAAAGTGAGTTAACCTTTAATCTTTTAACCTTTTCTCTTCTTTTCTGGACCCTGATTGTCATATCTACTTGTATGAGTGTAAACATAATAAACAGGATGTAATGAAGCTATAATTTGTATCTTTAGATTAAGATTGTGATTTCTAGTCAGACAATAACTGTCATTAACTACCCTATTAGTTAAAATCATCGACTGCAATAGGACTACACAATTGTGAAAAAATGTGAATCACGATTTTTTTTGCTTAGAATTGAGATCACGATTCTCTGGCACGATTTTTTTCACAAAATGTTTATTGTGCCGCTGTCAAGGAAAATGGGTTCTTTTACCTCTGATTCGCGTCTTTCGTATCATTCTGCAAGTAGTCCGGTCACTTAAAAATAAAATAAAAAATAAAATGTAAAATTATTTATTATCATTATTTATAAAACGATGATGTCATAGCCCCACCTCTCTAACCTTTCACCCCGGAAGCAAGACGCCACTTCACAACAACAACAACCACAATCGTAAACTACAGAGTAGTGCTCGTGCTACAATAGCTATTGAGCTTATTGGAAATGTTGAATCAAAATCTTTGGCTACTAGCTAACAATATTCACTACATGCTCTTGGATGTACCTCAGAGAGGGGCAACCAGGAGGAAATATTGGATCACACCTGGTAGAACCAAGCAAGTTTTGCATGCTCCATGTCTTCTTCTCCATCTTTTGCGACAACATTACAGCACCACATACAGGCCTGGTATTTGTAGTGCATCATTTTCAGTAGTTTCATGTGGACGTAGATATTTCCTGAAACAACTCCATGTTTATGGAGCACTTTTTTGAAAACAACAAAGGATAGAAAAAGGTGCGGTTTCGTGTGGACATGGCCTAAATGACTGACTGGTCTCCTCGAATCACAGAACAAAGTCACCAGGAAATATTTGTTCCCCTCTTTAAGGGAGAGGAGGTGAAATCTGCCCCCAACAGGGATGCACCGATCGATACCAGTATCGGGCATCGGCTCCGATACTCAGTGTGTGTACTCGTATTCGTACTCGTAAAAGTAATCCGATACAAATGCACCGATACCACTTACGGCCGTATGACATTCACAGTTCAGTGCAGCAGGTACATGGCCGTGGAATAATGTGTGGGGAGTGTGAAGAGTGTGGAGATTTTTCAAAATAAATGACGGTGATAAAAGTAACGCTGACTGCAAGTAACGTTAAAGACACAGACAGATACGGACGGAGTGTTCTGTCCATCCTCTGCGTACATTCCATCCATTTTCCAGGTGCTCGTGGATGCGTACACAGACGGCGAATACCACCAAGAACCGTGGAGGTAGAAGATCTGTTCAAAGACCGACTGTGTGAGTTAGAGAAAAACTACTGACAGATTTATGACAACTACCCAGGGCTGGGCCGGGGGTACGGAGTATGCAGACCGCCGCCAGCGGAAGTGAAAACGAAACTTATCGCTCATTTCTCTTTTCTCTACCTGCCGAAGCTTCGCTTTTAAACCTTACCAGCGAAAACGCTGCAATATTAGTATCACATTAGTGTTGCCTCTGTCGTCTCCATGTTTGTTATTACTGACTTTCTTCTTCTTCTCCAAAAACTTTAATTTCTTCGTGGTATTTGTCCAGTATGGTTAATTAAGAGCAGCACCCCCTGGTGGATTAATTGAGAAACGCTCATTCCAACACATTAAATGTCAGTAGCAGCACTTTGTTCCAGTCAGACTGATGACAACGACAATAAAGCACATTTACAAAAGGAACTAAGAACTAGAATGGGATTATTAAGTACTCGTATTGGTACTCTGTATTGGCAAGTACTCAAATGTAAGTACTCGTACTTGTACTCGGTCTGGAAAAAAGTGGTATCGGTGCATCCCTACAACAAACCTCAATACACAACTATACGCATACACACACACACACACTACACTGTCCTGATTTAATGAAATGCTTGTTTATAAAAGTGATGATGGTGAAGTGACGGTGATAAAAGTAACGCTGACTCTAAGTAACATTAAAGACACAGACGGATACAGACACAGCGTTCTCTCCATCCTCTGCGTACATTCCATCCGTTTTCCAGGTGCTCGTGGATGCGTACACAGACGGAGAATACCACCAGGAACTGTGGAGGTAGAAGATCTGTTCAAAGACCGACTGTGTGAGTTAGAGAAAAACTACTGACAGATTTATGACAACTACCCAGGGCTGGGCCGGGGGTACGGAGTATGCAGACCGCCACCAGCGGAAGTGAAAACGAAACTTATCGCTCATTTATCTTTTCTCTACCTGCTGAAGCTTCGCTTTTAAACCTTACCAGCGAAAACGCTGCAATATTAGTATCACATTAGTGTTGCCTCTGTCGTCTCCATGTTTGTTATTACTGACTTTCTTCTTCTTCTCCAAAAACTTTACTCTTCTTCGTGGTATTTGTCCAGTATGGTTAATTAAGAGCAGCACCCCCTGGTGGATTAATTGAGAAACGCTCATTCCAGCACATTAAATATCAGTAGCAGCACTTTGTTCCAGTCAGACTGATGACAACGACAATAAAGCACATTTACAAAAGGAACTAAGAACTGGAATGGGATTATTAAGTACTCATATCGGTACTAGGTAGAGGCAAGTACTTAAATGTAAGTACTTGTACTCGGTCTGGAAAAAAGTGGTATCGGTGCATCCCTAGCCCACAAAGTGCTTTGAATTTATGAAAAAAAAAGAAGAAAATATTTAACAATGCCAAATTGACGAAGAAAATTGCTAAGCCGGCAACACCTGTTTCCTGTGCCTCTCTGTGAACTGTCAAATGGAAGCATACTCTTACCTGTAAAATATTGCACCCTTCAAGGTAGATGTCATGTTAATTGCTAAAGTGCTGTGCTAAAGGGTAAATTTCATGCTCTACACACAGGAGTAACATCTTAGATACAGGATCCTGCAGTTACTGAAGTCTGTAGTAGCGGAAGCCTGCGATGTTTGTCAGTAGCTATCTTCTCTGCGGATGAAAGGAAAATTGCACCCTGCAATACCGAGCCAAAGAAAACAGCAGGGTGCTGCATGCAGAACAAAGTCTCAAATGATAAGACAAGGAAGGTGCAGAATCAGATGTTTCAAAAAGACTCTAGAGGTGTTTTTTTTTTTTTCAGCTCCTGTTTTGACCTGATGGTGAAACCTTTAAATATATGTACATCTGAAGTCAGTGAGTCTGCTTCTTGACAACTGTAATATCCACCTGATGCCTCCTTGTTGAGCTGGTTGAAATATATTTTAAAAAGAAATAGCCTCTTTCATCTCATGAGAGACTAAACAAAGGCTAAGGCGTTTTACACTTTAACACTGTAAAGCCTGAACCATTAAATCATTGACAGAAAATTCCACTTCTTTGAAACTGGAGCCTTTATCGGTCCTTCAGAACAACTCCAAAAAACGTTTTTTTCAAATATCAATTTCTATGTGTGAGTTTCAATTTTGTATCATATTTGATACATCAGGTCTCAATGCTCAAATATTATTATTTTTGAAAAAAACAAAAACACAATATAACACAAACATGTCTCACAAATGGGTAATTCCTTTAAAATATTGGCAAAAGTCTGCCCCCTTCCTCATTAACCCTTTCATGCATACTGGTCACTCCAGTGGACAGTTATTCCAACAGCTGTTCTCTTGTATATTCATGGATTTTATTGTTTTAGTTCCATATCAGCCAACACAGTGGATCATCCCATACACTGACATTCATACTGTTACTGTAACTTTGCTGTTCTTGATAAACCAGATCTGCACTAACATGTTTGAGTGTAAATCAATTGCTTGTTATTATTATTTGACTGTAATTAACTTCTTTTTTTTTTTTTTTTAACTTTTTTTTTGCATATTAACTCCATAAAGGGAGTGATAACTAGTATTACAGTGTGTTAAAATGACAAAACATCAGATTAACAGCATTAAAAAAAAAAAAAACAATCATAGTTTTCACACAGTATGTCAGTAAATATAGGTTTCTTTGTCAGATCCGGCATCGAAATGTGATTCAACAAAACTCATAATAAAGACAGTAGAATATCAAGGGAAGCCTCATTGAAGTTTCCCTTGGCGAAGCAAAGCAAATTTGTTCAGCACAAAAAGGCAGCCAGACTACCATTCTGCTGTTAGGATGGTGGACAAGACAGGTTAAAAAAAAACTATTATTCCATAGTTTTCACAGAGTATATCAGTAAATACATGCTTCTTTGATTCAAAAACTAAATGCATGGTGTCCAGCTGAGTGGACATTTTTGCAACTCCATGAAAAATAGGTTCATAAAAAAAAAAAAAAAAATCAATGGCATTGTTTTTTTTCATGCCTAAACAGGTATTAAAACACTCAAGAAAAAAATCTTGATTAACCCTTTCCTGTTCTATAGCTGTTCTATTGTTTATTCATGGGTTTTGTTGTTTTAGTTCCATATCAGGACTCTTATGCATCATCCAAAACACTGCAATACATACAATTAGAGTAACTTTGCTCTTCTTCATAAACCTGATCTGCGCTAACATGTTTGAGTGTAAATCAATTGCTAATTCTTATTAGACTGTAATTAACAAACATTTTTTTTGTTTTTTTTTTGCATATCCTCCTGAGACCCAGCGATGCATTTTGTCCTCTGTAGGGGACAAAAATTTGACAGTTTTACTTTAAAAATGCTGTGCATTGCAAAGGACATTCCATTAAAAGAATCAGTCAATACATAAAAATAGTTTTAAAAACTGTTGCATTATGCAGTTTCCAATCAAGACAATTTTTTAATGTAAAACAGCTAAAACTGTCCATTTCCTGGGTCTCAGGAGGATAATATCTCCATGAAATGAGTAATAACTAATATTAGAGTATGATCAAATGTGAGAAAACAGTAGCAACTTAGCAATTAGCGGCATTAAAAATGCTTTTATTTCATAGTTTTCACACAGTTTATCACTTTCTGATGATGAGTTTTAAATAAATGTTTCTTTGTTTCAAAACTTAAATGCATGGTGTCCAGCTGAGTGGACATTTTTGTAACTCCATGAAAAATACGTTCATTAAAAAAAAAAAAAAGCGGAACAAAAAAGTGGAACAAAAAAACTCAAGAAAAAAATATTGACTAAGGTTCTCATAATTCGCGCATGAAAGGGTTAACGTTCTCATAACTCATGCATGAAAGGGTTAATGACAATCTTGTAGCATCACTGGAAAGGCCTCTGGTGAACAAATTCCTCCGCCCTGGTGGATTATCTGTGTATTGCATGTATCTAATTGTATATGTCAGGGTCGAGACTGCGATCTGGTAGGATCGGCGATTCTACCAGTAGAGACTCCGATCGTAGTCTCTACTGGTAGAAACTCCGATCCGAACCCTAACCCTTCTACTGGCAGGATTGGAGTTTCTACCAGTAGAGACTCCGATCGTAGTCTCTACTGGTAGAAACTCCGATCCGAACCCTAACCCTAACCCTTCTACTGGCAGGATCGGAGTTTCTACCAGTAGAGACTCCGATCGTAGTCTCTACTGGTAGAAACTCCGATCCGAACCCTAACCCTAACCCTTCTACTGGCAGGATCGGAGTTTCTACCAGTAGAGACTCTGATCGGAGTTTCTACTGGTAGAGACTACGATCGAAGTCTCTACTGGTAGAATCGCCGATCCTACCAGATCGCAGTCTCTACCCTTACATATACATCAGGTTTTTTTTTTTAATAAATCACACTGATCATGTAGAGGGCTCCAAAACTCATGTATCAAATATGATACGTTTGGCGTTACAGGGGTAACAATCAGTCAGGAGTCAAATAGAGGTCATGCCATTGTTTAACTAAGGCCCTGTGCGTATGAAGATTGCTTTGGTCGTATCCACAAAAGTTATCAATCGGATAGGCCTTTCGTCCACGTGAAACTAGCATTTTCAGTCACTGAAATCGCAACTTATTTAAAAAAAAAAAAGGCAGTAAGAATTATTACTAATGCAGATTTTTATGCACCAACAAACTTTATTTTTACAGAACTTAATTTACTGAAAATACATGATCTTGACCTACAAGGCACACAATAATGTTGTTGGGGAGGAACTAATTAGAGCTAATTCGTTTAGGCTGAACTGGGAACAAGATGGTGCGTCTGCCAGAACGCAGGTGAAGGGGAAGAGACCAGACTCCAAATGTGTCTTCTAGCAGCTTTTACTTGATTATCCCTCATACAGATGAAACTGCATATACATGCAACTTAAACAATCATTCATCAGTCAGTCTGAAACAAAAACAAATAAATAAAGGCATTAAATTCAACCTTTCACAGTAATCAATCATTATAAACAAACAAACACACATACATTCAACAACCAGAGTGTGTTTCATGGTATACATATTGCAGGTAAACTGAACACATAACCCATCCAAGATAAATTATCCAATGGCGCCATCTAGCGGCGTTAATAACAAACGTGGCGATCACAATACACACACGATCCATTACTCCATATCCACCCCCACTGACACAACAATGAATAATACACCCCACAACACAGATAACTTGTTAATAGGTAAACGCTTACTAATGAGCTCTAAACTATGCGTCTTGAGGACCGCGACCGGGCCACGGCCCTAAGCTAACAGGCTAATGTGGCTAACGTAATCATACAGAGAAATTACCAACATTAATCGTATGTAAGGAACACAGAACAACACGTACTTACTTTTTGTTCATTAACTAGGAATCTATAATGTTGGCGAAGACAAACATGGAAAGGGAGCTTGTACTTTACGATACAACATGTGCTTCACCGCAGTCGGAACAGGAAATAACGAAACAACGTGAGATCACACACGTAATCTCGCGTGACTTCTAGTGAAGGGCTGAGCCTTTGTTACAAATCTTCTCCCTCCTGTTATGGAAATCTTTCTCTGCTGCTGGTGAATAATGAAATAGAGACATCTGCCAACCAACAAGATTTTATTTCTTTGTCAAGAAAGGTCAGTTCTGCACACGAGCGACGATTGTGAAGAAAAGACAAAGAGCTTCTCACAAGATCCACCTTTTATAGGGTGAATCCCATTTGCAAATGACACCTCCAGTTTCTTCAATGGGCCTTTGGATTGAGTGATACAGGGGTTTGGGTAAGGATATGGGAAAGTTAGCATACAGTAGGGGGTATTCAGGAAAGTTAGTATACAGTGGGGGAGAGTTTTCAGGAAAGGATATGGGAACAGAGAAGGGAATTAGATAAAGAAGTGAAAATTCCATTACACTCCTTACATCCAAGAGATGTTTGAATGTAGTGTGACAACTTAGTTAGCTGCACCAAAAAAACCACACACACCTCCCGTAGCATGCCTGTTCGTTTCCGGATCCACCCCGGAAATCGTCGCCACGATGTCGTCATCACATCCGCTCCAAGTTGGCGGCAGTTTTTAAATACCCCCCCCCATATCCGCATTCAGCGGTGCGTTCGTGGACAAGTCGGCACGTAGTTGGAAGCGTCGGAGCTACAGCTCATAGAACTAAGATAACAGTACGGTAGTTAATCCCGTCACAATGTCATACCTCTTACCAACTCCATTCATCTTCATCCGTTCACCCTTTGGCTCGTCATCTCCATCCCACTAAAGCAAAGACAGTCTCCCTCACTTACCAGCAATCCAGCAGCAAACCCCGGACTGGTTTACGACTGACTGGACTGGACTAAATGATTGACTGACTGACTGACTGACTGCGACCGGACATTGGAGCGGTGTGAGTACTTGAATTTTTTTTTTTCTGCTCTCTTGTTTTTTTCTTTTAACCCTGAATTGAACTGTGCACTTGTTTTTTTTTTTTTTTTACTAATGAACTGAAACGAACAGAAACGAACTGAATTTTTTTTTTTCCTTTTTGATAAACTGAAATCTGAAAACCCGAAGTGGAATTTTTTGTTTAACTGGAATGAACTGTTTTTTTTTTTTTTTTTTTTTTTTTACTTTCTTCTTTCAAGAGACTGATAAAGGGTGGAAAATTTAAGTTAATTTAAGTACTTGAAATTTTTTTTTTCTGCTCTCTTGTTTTTTTCTTTTAACCCTGAATTGAACTGTGCACTTGTTTTTTTTTTTTTTACTAATGAACTGAAACGAACAGAAACAAACTGATTTTTTTTTTTTTTCCTTTTTGATAAACTGAAATCTGAAAACCCGAAGTGGAATTTTTTGTTTAACTGGACTGCACTGTTTTTTTTTTTTTTTTTTTTGTTACTTTCTTCTTTCAAGAGACTGATAAAGGGTGGAAAATTTAAGTTAATTTAAGTACTTGAAATTTTTTTTTTCTGCTCTCTTGTTTTTTTCTTTTAACCCTGAATTGAACTGTGCACTTGTTTTTTTTTTTTACTAATGAACTGAAACGAACAGAAACAAACTGAATTTTTTTTTTTCCTTTTTGATAAACTGAAATCTGAAAACCCGAAGTGGAATTTTTTGTTTAACTGGACTGAACTGTTTTTTTTTTTTTTGTAACTTTCTTCTTTCAAGAGACTGATAAAGGGTGGAAAATTTAAGTTAATTTAAGTACTTGAAATTTTTTTTTTCTGCTCTCTTGTTTTTTTCTTTTAACCCTGAATTGAACTGTGCACTTGTTTTTGTTTTTTTTTTTTTTACTAATGAACTGAAACGAACAGAAACGAACTGAATTTTTTTTTTTCCTTTTTGATAAACTGAAATCTGAAAACCCGAAGTGGAATTTTTTGTTTAACTGGAATGAACTGTTTTTTTTTTTTTTTTTTTTTTGTTACTTTCTTCTTTCAAGAGACTGATAAAGGGTGGAAAATTTAAGTTAATTTAAGTACTTGAAATTTTTTTTTTCTGCTCTCTTGTTTTTTTCTTTTAACCCTGAATTGAACTGTGCACTTGTTTTTTTTTTTTTACTAATGAACTGAAACGAACAGAAACAAACTGAATTATTTTTTTCCTTTTTGATAAACTAAAATCTGAAAACCCGAAGTGGAATTTTTTGTTTAAATGGACTGAACTGTTTTTTTTTTTTTTACTGTCTTCTTTCCAGAGACTGATAAAGGGTGGAAAATTTAAGTTAATTTAAGTACTTGAAATTTTTTTTTTCTGCTCTCTTGTTTTTTTCTTTTAACCCTGAATTGAACTGTGCACTTGTTTTTTTTTTTTTTTTTTTTACTAATGAACTGAAACGAACAGAAACGAACTGAATTTTTTTTTTTTTCCTTTTTGATAAACTGAAATCTGAAAACCCGAAGTGGAATTTTTTTGTTTAACTGGAATGAACTGTTTTTTTTTTTTTTTTTTTTTGTTACTTTCTTCTTTCAAGAGACTGATAAAGGGTGGAAAATTTAAGTTAATTTAAGTACTTGAAATTTTTTTTTTTCTGCTCTCTTGTTTTTTTCTTTTAACCCTGAATTGAACTGTGCACTTGTTTTTTTTTTTTTTTACTAATGAACTGAAACGAACAGAAACAAACTGATTTTTTTTTTTCCTTTTTGATAAACTGAAATCTGAAAACCCGAAGTGGAATTTTTTGTTTAACTGGACTGAACTGTTTTTTGTTACTTTCTTCTTTCAAGAGACTGATAAAGGGTGGAAAATTTAAGTTAATTTAAGTACTTGATTTTTTTTTTTCTGCTCTCTTGTTTTTTTCTTTTAACCCTGAATTGAACTGTGCACTTGTTTTTTTTTTTTTTTTGTTTGTTTTTTTTACTAATGAACTGAAACGAACAGAAACAAACTGAATTTTTTTTTCCTTTTTGATAAACTGAAATCTGAAAACCCGAAGTGGAATTTTTTGTTTAACTGGAATGAACTTTTTTTTTTTTGTTACTTTCTTCTTTCAAGAGACTGATAAAGGGTGGAAAATTTAAGTTAATTTAAGTACTTGAAATTTTTTTTTTCTGCTCTCTTGTTTTTTTCTTTTAACCCTGAATTGAACTGTGCACTTTTTTTTTTTTACTAATGAACTGAAACGAACAGAAACAAACTGATTTTTTTTTTTTTTTCCTTTTTGATAAACTGAAATCTGAAAACCCGAAGTGGAATTTTTTGTTTAACTGGACTGAACTGTTTTTTGTTACTTTCTTCTTTCAAGAGACTGATAAAGGGTGGAAAATTTAAGTTAATTTAAGTACTTGACTTTTTTTTTTTCTGCTCTCTTGTTTTTTTTCTTTTAACCCTGAATTGAACTGTGCACTTGTTTTTTGTTTTTTTTTGTTTGTTTTTTTTTTACTAATGAACTGAAACGAACAGAAACAAACTGAATTTTTTTTTCCTTTTTGATAAACTGAAATCTGAAAACCCGAAGTGGAATTTTTTGTTTAACTGGACTGAACTGTTTTTTTTTGTTACTTTCTTCTTTCAAGAGACTGATAAAGGGTGGAAAATTTAAGTTAATTTAAGTACTTGAATTTTTTTTTTTTTTCTGCTCTCTTGTTTTTTTCTTTGAACCCTGAATTGAACTGTGCACTTGTTTTTTGTTTTTTTTTTTTTACTAATGAACTGAAACGAACAGAAACGAACTGAATTTTTTTTTTTTCCTTTTTGATAAACTGAAATCTGAAAACCCGAAGTGGAATTTTTTTGTTTAACTGGAATGAACTGTTTTTTTGTTTTTTTTTTGTTACTTTCTTCTTTCAAGAGACTGATAAAGGGTGGAAAATTTAAGTTAATTTAAGTACTTGAAATTTTTTTTTTCTGCTCTCTTGTTTTTTTCTTTTAACCCTGAATTGAACTGTGCACTTGTTTTGTTTTTTTTTTTTACTAATGAACTGAAACGAACAGAAACAAACTGATTTTTTTTTTTTTTTTCCTTTTTGATAAACTGAAATCTGAAAACCCGAAGTGGAATTTTTTGTTTAACTGGACTGAACTGTTTTTTGTTACTTTCTTCTTTCAAGAGACTGATAAAGGGTGGAAAATTTAAGTTAATTTAAGTACTTGAAATTTTTTTTTTCTGCTCTCTTGTTTTTTCTTTTAACCCTGAATTGAACTGTGCACTTGTTTTTTGTTTTTTTTTTTGTTTGTTTTTTTTTACTAATGAACTGAAACGAACAGAAACAAACTGAATTTTTTTTTCCTTTTTGATAAACTGAAATCTGAAAACCCGAAGTGGAATTTTTTGTTTAACTGGACTGAACTGTTTTTTTTTTTGTTACTTTCTTCTTTCAAGAGACTGATAAAGGGTGGAAAATTTAAGTTTGGATTTTTGCTTGGTTGGTGGATTTTGTTGAGTTTGGACTTGGGGGGGGGGGGGGGGGGGGGCAACAACTGTGGGTTTGAATTTGTGTGTTTTTCTATATAATCATTTTTTAATACATGATTTTGAATTTTAAATGGTTTAAAGGTGTGCTTTCTTTTTTTTGGTCATTTCATGTGTAGGGTGTGGGTTTGATTAAGACTCTCTTCCTTTGTGGTGTTTGAGTGATAACAGACAAAAACTAAATAACTGACTGAAATTAAACGACCAACTTCACATCTAAAATGTCAGGAGAGAGACCTGACTGGCACCTCTAAAAAAAATCAATATAGTAAAATAATATAAAATAAATTCATTAAAGCTTCAAACTCAAACTGTCACAGTAGGAAAAGTCAGTATAGCCTCAGAGGAACCGGCATTTAAAAAAAAAAAAAAGCTAAGGCAAGAACAAATTTTTAAAAAAGGTGTATTTCTGTTAGAGGAGTTAATCTTTGGAATGGCCTGGAAGATTAATTCAAACAGACTACAACAATTACAACTTTTACAAAGATGTACAAATGAAATATTATTAAAAAAATATTGAGCTCAGGATTGACAAAAGAAAATACTTGTTTAAAAGACTGGATCAACATTGGTAGTTGAAATAAGGACATGATTTATCTGAATTAAATTAAATATGTATTGTCTTCTGTTGTATATTTAGCAATAACACTGAAAATTTTTGTTTGTTTGTTTTCATGTGGAAACATTATGTTAATTGTAAATAGGGTTAGGCAAAATAAGTCTGAACTTCAGCCTAAACCCTTTCGGTCACATTGTATATGGAACAATGGATATGTTGTTTTTGTTTGTCGTTTACAGTAATTAACGACCGAATAAACTACTACTACTGCTACTAGGGCTGCACGATTTTGGCAAAAAAAAAAAAAAAAAATCCCAATTTTTTACTCTAAAAACTCGATTTTCGATTTCAATTTCGATTTTTGGGTATAACTAGAAAAAACAACAGAAGTCAGCATGTCGTTTTCGTGAGCAGCCCACAATGCAAGCCACTGCTCCGACCTCAAATCTGTGATGGTATCATGTGATGAACCCACAATTTTGCTTTGTTTTTTTTTTTTCTCTTCATTAAATCTTTAAAATGAAGTAGAGTATACAAACAATGTATACAACAAGAAAATAACATAAGTTTGTCAGGGGGAATACACTATAATAAAATGTCCAAATCAGAGCAAATACTTATGGTTTTTAGAGCCTTTTTGTTTCCAGATTTATCTAACAGCTTTAAATAAAGTTCAACATCTTACAACAAATAAATAATATTTGGTTTTGTGTTAAAGAACTTACATTTGTGAATGAAGAATTTAGCAAGTAAGAGGACTAAATTAATTACACTGAACAAAAATATAAACACACCACTTTTGTTTATGCCCCCATTTTTCATGAGCTGAACTCAAAGATCTAAAACTTTTTCTGTGTACACACAAGGTTTATTTCTCTCAAATATTGTTCACAAATCTGTCTAAATTTGTGTTAGTGAACACTTCTCCTTTGCTGAGACAATCCATCCACCTCACAGGTGTGGCCTATCAAGATGCTGATTAGACAGCAGGATTTTTGCACAGGTGTGCCTTAGGCTGGCCACAATAAAAGGCCACTCCAAAATGTGCAGTTTTATCACACAGCACAATACCACAGATGTCACAAGTTTTGACTGTGCGAGGAAAATGGTGGTCACATCAAATACTGACTGGTTTTCTGACCCCCCTGGACCACCCAATACAGTAAAAGTGCACATTTAGAGTGGCCTTTTATTGTGGCCAGCCTAAGTCACACCTGTGCAATAATCCTGCTGTCTAATCAGCATCTTGATATGCCACACCTGTGAGGTGGATGGATTATCTCAGCAAAGGACAAAGGAGAAGTGCTCACTAACACAGATTTAGACAAATTTATGAACAATATTTGAGAGAAATAGGCCTTTTGTGTTCGTAGAAAAAGTTTTAGATCTTTGAGTTCAGCTCATGAAAAATGGGAGCAAAAACAACAGTGGTGCGTTTATATTTTTGTTCAGTGTATATAAAAAAAAAAAAAAAAAAAGGTATTTTTTTTCCCTTTTTGGGGTATCTGGCCAACAGAAGTGATACCAGTGTGAGTTAGTGACAGGCATCAGTCGTGCGTGCGTGGACCACGTTAATGTGAGTGATCCCCATGTGGTTCTATTTAAACTGGGGGATCCGTGCGTGCAACAGTCCGTGCAACAACCCCGGACCCGGTTCGGAAGAAAACAGTACGGTACGGATCCGGGACAACGGAAGAGTGATCCCCATGCCGCTATATTTCAATTGTGGGATCCGTGTGTGAAGCCACAGCTTATATTGCTATAAGTACTGCAGGCTCATTAACAAATTTAACGTCTGTGGTCATTACACAGTCAATCAAATATTTTAATTTTAATGTGCGCTGCTTTTATTTTTGTTTTATTGTATTTCTCTCAAATTTCATCTTATTTCTTGCACTTCAAAAATTCTATGCATAATCAAATATTTTAATGTGCGCTGTTTTTATATTTATTTTTATTTTATTGTATTTCTCTCAAATTTCATTTTATTTCTTGATGTATAATCAATGTAATGTATTTTAATATTGTATTTTTTCAATCAATGTGAAGCACTTTGGGCTACAATTTCTGAATGAAAGGTGCTATACAAATAAAGTTTATTATTATTATTATTATTATTATTATTATTATTATTATTATTATTATTATTATTACACGGACTTCTGTGAAAGACCGCTGTCACAGGAAGAGCCTACAGTAGTCCGCAGGTACACGGAGGCGTGCGGCCCGGAGGCACGAGAAAGGTGAAATCGATTTTACGATTTCCCTTTTTTTAAAAATTGTCCTAATTAAAAAATCCGATTTCGATTTAAAATCGATTAATCGTGCAGCCCTAACTGCTACAACTACTAACTTTTTGACATCGGGTCCCAGAGCGGATACATTTGAAAACGCGTCTTCGTCTGTACAACCAAACCACAACTTTTCTAAAATGATGATGTCATAACCCTACCTCTCTAACCTTTCACCCAGAACAACAACAATGGTGGACTACAGAGAAGCGCTCATGTTACAACAGCTATTGAGCTTATTGGAAATATTGAATCTAAATCTACAAGTGTTTTTTTTTTTTTTTTTTTTTCAGCTTTTAAATGTATGTACATCTGACGTCAGTGAGTCTGCTTCTTGACAACTATAATATCCACCTGATGCCTCCTTGCTGAGCTGGTTGAAAATGTAATCATATATTTTAATAAGAACTAGCCTCCATCATCTTTTGAGAGACTAAACAAAGGCTTAGGGTTTTACACTGCTCGGGGCTTCAGGATTAAGACGAAGTCAAACTATTTGGAGCCGCAGAGCCCATAGATGGTGCAGCAGCGAAAATGGAAATCCACCATAAGTCGAGAGGTAGATTGTTTAGTCTCAAACTCTGAAAGGAACCCGGAGAAAAGTAATTTCCCAGTGTAAAGTTGCCTAAGGAGCAACAGATTATAGTGGCCTGTGACTTTTCCCATTTAAAAGCACGATTTATTTTTGCTATGATGTAAAAGCTTCACTTAGTTTTTGCAGCTGAAAACACACACACACAAAAAGAGTAAAGCCTATGTGTGCATTTATAGGCCTCAATGAAAAAGGCATATTGCAGATATTATGAACTATATTGTGGATTTTGTTAATTATTATTATGATTATTATTATAATCATAATACATTTTATTTATAGGTTTAGGTTTAGGTTAGTTTATTTCAGACAGACATAATACAAAACATATGAAACAAAAATAAAAATAATAATAATAATTATAAACAATACACAAATAAAAAAATCAAACAATAGAAAAATAATAATAGTAATGACAAACAATACACAAAAAAATCAACCCTCAAGGTCACCGAACAAAGTTGTTAAAAATAAATAAAACACAATTAAAACTAGAAGCGCTCGGAGAGCGCAGACCTCCGCCAAGGGTGATCGGTGGCCCCCCCCGTGGGCCCCCCCACCCCCGATAACCACCAAAATTTAATCATTTCTTCCTTATCCCATTTCCAACAAACCCTGAAAATTTCATCAAAATCTGTCCATAACTTTTTGAGTTATGTTGCACACTAACGGACAGACAAACAAACAAACAAACAAACAAACAAACCCTGGCAAAAACATAACCTCCTTGGCGGAGGTAATTACAGAAATACATATGTAAAACACATAGGTACATAAAACGGCAGTAGATAAATGTGAAATTATGGAATTGAGTAGGCCTGTCTGAAGAAATAAGTTTATTTCATTGGTTATTTTCAACTGAAACGTATAAAGCTGAACTAGTATAAAGAAAAACCATCAAAACTGTTTATTTTACATGATTTAAATATCACCATATGTGCGCACTAAACCTTTAAACTTCAGCTTTTTGTGATTATGTAACTGCACAGACTGGTTTGAGGATTGCAGTTCAATTATTGTCCAGCTCTAGATTTCAATAAATAAGAAGCAGGGCTGTTAAACATGCGGCCTGTGGGCCAAAACCAGCCCCCTGAAGAGTTCAATACGGCCCTTGGGGGTTTTTGTTCATTTTTGTGCACGTTTTCTTTTGTTTTTTCTTAATTTGATCATGTTTATTGGCTTTTGGATTTTTTTTGTTTATGTCTGTTCATGTTTCTGAAGTTTGTACTGATTTTTGTACAATTTTCATTCTTGTTTGATTTGTTTTTTATTTTTTAATTGTAATCATATTTCTCAAGTTCTCAAAATAACTAAATGTTTTGTGTATTTCTAAATCCACCGTGATCTGTATGTTGTAATGCACATGTGTAAATGATGAACTGAGCCATAATATTGTAAACAAGTGGTGCCAAGAACAATAAACCCCACCCCTTGCACTTATTTTGCCCATTATAAGCAAAATGGGAAGATTTTTACCTCCGCTAAAGGAGGTTATGTTTTTGCCAGGGTTTGTTTGTTTGTTGGTTACTTAGCAACATAACTGAAAAAGCTATGGATGGATTTTGATGAAATTTTCAGGAAATGTTGATACTGGCATAAGGAACAAATTGTTAAATTTTGGTGGTGATCGGGGGGGGGGGGGGGGGGGGGGGGGGGCTGATCGGCTTTGGCAGAGGTGTGCGCTCTCCGAGTGCTTTTCTAGTTATAAAGGATATTTTGTTGATGTAAACATTTTCATGATGTAGTTTTACTTCTTACACTCTAAAGCACATGTGACCCGGGGGCCAAATCCAGCCCTTGGGATGACGTTGTGAAATGCAAAAATTATACTAAGATATGAACAATCCTTTTAGTTCAGGTTTCACATTCATACTAATTCAATTTCAAATGGGCAGGACCAGTAAAATACTATCATAATAACATATAAATAATGACAACTCCAAATTTTTATCTTTGTAAATGTACATATTTTCATGTATTTACAATAAAACAAAATATAATTTTGTAAAAAATGTGAATAACCTGAACAAATATGAATAACCTGAAATGTCTTAAGGGAAATAAGTACAATATTTGCAATATTTTGTGTGGTACTAAATGTTTTGTGTATTTATGGATCCACTGTGATCTGTAAGTTACAATGTGCATGTGGAAATGATAAACTGAGGCTGAATATTGTAAAAAATTACATTTATTTTTTTCAGTTTGTTCATGTTATTCACATCTTTTGAAAGGATAGTTTGTAGATGTAAACCTTTACATAATGTAAATGTATTTTTTTCGCTCTAAAACATAGAGAAAAGTTTGGAGTTGACATTATGTATATATTACTGCGTTATTATTTTACAGGCTCGGCCCATCCATCCATTATCTTCCGCTTTATCCGGGCCCACTTCAGATCAAATTTAGCTGAATGTGGCCCCTGAACTAAAATGAGTTTGTCACCCCTGCTCTAAAACTAGGAATGTAACGATTACCGGTATAACGAGAAACCGTGGTAATATTTCAGATGGTTAGTATTACCGTTTGAATTTTAATTATCACGATAACCGTGTTTGATTACTGCAATTTTAAGGAGAAAATGACTATGTAAAGATTTGCTTTTATGTCAAATATTTGACTTTAGTTTTAATTTTTTACAATTTTAATTTTCTATACCTAATATTTGGAACCAATATTCACTTTTAAAGTCTTTGAAAAGGTTTGTTAAGGATCTTTGTGTTATTTATGCCATAAATTATATACAATTTTCAAATTGGATTGTATATATTTTTTCCTGTTTTCTAGCCTTTTATGTTGATATAGTAGGTTAAAGTGAACCTTAAAAGAGAAAGAGAGAGACCCGGTCCAAGCGCACAGAGACAGACAGACAGACAGACAGAGACAGAGAGAGAGAGAGAGAGAGAGAGAGAGAGAGAGAGAGAGAGTATCTATGAAAAGAAATTAAAACAAGTCAAACTTGATATGGAAAATGGTCAAACAATGGCCATAAGGTGCCATCTTTAATGCACATTTGCCTTGAAGCCTTGAAAGAGGCTAGAGCAGCAGCCAAGTCTTCAGTACTCATTCTACTGGACTTATCAGCAGCATTTGACACTGTCAATCATGATATCCTGTAATCCATACTCTGGAACATGGGCATCACAGGCCACGCACACTCCTGGTTTCAATCTTACCTTACTGGTCGGTCCTTCAGTGTGTCCTGGCTAGGGCACACATCAGCAGATCACCGCCTCACCATGGGGGTCCCCCAAGGCTCTGTGTTGGGCCCCCTCCTTTTTGCCATTTACACCACCTCACTCGGTCAGATCATCCACTCACATGGCTTCTCATATCATTGCTATGCTGATGATACCCAGCTCTATCTGGTATTCCCACCTGATGACTCCACAGTCTCAGCGTGAATCTCAGATTGTCTCTCTGACATATCTGCATGGATGAAAGCCCATCACCTTCAGCTGAACCTGTCTAAAACTGAACTGCTGGTCTTCCCAGCTAAGCCAACCATACAGCAGGACATCTCCATCAGTATTGACTCCATACCTCTGGCTCCTACCAGTGTAGTACGTAACTTGGGAGTCATGATTGATAATCAGTTGACCTTCACGGATCACGTTGCCTCTGTCACCCGATCATGCCGTTTCACTCTGTTCAACCTAAGAAAGATCAGGCCATACCTAACCGAACAGGCCACCCAGCTCCTGGTGCAGACTATGGTTATCTCCCGCCTTGACTACTGCAATGCTCTTCTAACGGGCCTCCCAGCTTGTGTTGTCAAACCACTACAGATGGTCCAGAATGCAGCAGCACGTCTGGTCTTCAATCAGCCTAAAAGGGCACATGTCACCCCTTACTCATTGAGTTACACTGGCTACCCATAGCTGCCCGCATCAAATTCAAATCTTTAATCCTAGCCTACAAAATTCTCTGTGGGTCTGCTCCTACCTACTTAGGTGCACTAATAAAAGCTTATGTCGCCCCACGACCACTCCGCTCATCTGGGGAACATTGTCTGGTGGTCCCCAGACCTTGTACAAGACAATCCAGGCTCTTTTCATGGGTCGTTCCACGTTGGTGGAACGCTCTACCAAGTGCTACAAGAACAGAGTCATCCCTGCCTATCTTCAAGAAGCTCCTGAAGACCCAGCTCTTCTGAGAGCACCTCCTGTCCTAGCACTTTCAAACATTCCATTTTAAATATTCTAATAAGGTTTTTCCCAGGATTATCACAGATTCTTGCAGGATTATCTCTGGACCTGCTGCGGTGGTCCTGCCTCTCTCCTGCCCTCATCATCACCACTCACTTATCCTCAACTGCCTCCATGTGTCTCCCCCTACTCCCCCCTTCTCCCCAGTCTCTTTCTCTATCGCTCTCTCTTTTTCTCTTTCTTTACCCTCTCTCTTTAACCCCAACTGGTCCAGGCAGACGGACATCCTCCAGGAGTCTGGGTCTGCTCCAGGTTTCTGCTGTTAAAGGGAAGTTTTTCCTCGCCACTGTCACCAGACACAAGTGTTTGCTCCTGGAGGATTCTGTTGGGTTTCTGTAAATTGGCTTAGAGTCTGGTTTTGACCAACTCTATATATAAAATGTCAAGAGATAACTTTTTTTGTGATCTGGCGCTGTATAAATAAAATTTGATTGATTGAGTGATTTAATTGGTTTTCCCCTTTAAGTCGCTTTGGAAAAAAGCGTCTGCCAAATGCATAAACATAAACATTTGTGTATTTGATGTTTACATGTTAATATCTGAATGTTTCTGCCAAGAGAGAGTACATTGTGCCTATTTTTTTTTTTTTTTAATCATTTCCAAAATACAACTTGGTTATAATATTTCAGTGTGTGTACAAGTACTTTTTGACCATTTTGAGCACATTTCAACAATACCGCGATAATAATGATAACCGTGATAATTTTGGTCATAATAACTGTGATAAGAAATTTTCATATCGTTACATCCCCATCTAAAACATAGGGAAAAGTTTGGAGTCGACATTTTTTATAGGTTATTCTATTTCATTTTAACGGTCCGGCCCACTTGAGATCGCACTGGGCTGAATGTGGCCCCCTGAACTAGAATTATTTTGACACCCTTTTTTTTGGGTCTCTCGAATTTAAAGGAAAAAAAAAATGTGTTGGCCAACGCATCAAAAGAACAAACTCTTGGCAGTACCATCTGATAAAAGTATTGACATTTTGTTTTACGTTCTATACTTAGAGAAGAGTTGCATTCAAAAAAAGTTGAAACATACTGCAAAGGAAAACCCAAAAAGTATAGAAGCGCATCTTTCTGGGCTTCACTGAGTACAACCAGCTGAAACAAAAAACACTGCGGGTGATTTTCAGAGGATATGAAAGAGCTCCGATTTTTAAAGCTACAATGCTTCTCCACACTATGATGAAATTAATCCCATTTGTGTGTTATAAACCTTTTCTTTCTTTTTTTTTTTTTTCTTCCTAATACGTTCAAAATATAAGCCTCTTATCCATTGCTGCTGGAGCAGGCCCAGTCTGAATCCTGCTGTCTGCTCTGTTTTGTCTTTCTTCATTGTAAATTTCTTTATTATTCTGGTTGTTTTTTACTGCAGTATGATGCCTCCTAATCACTCTAATATAACAGTGATATAATACAATGGATTCCGCAAAATTCTACATATGTTATTTCAGTTAATTCTGTTAACCTTTTAACCCCTGACGCGTCTGTGGTGAGCGTTTTGAATGTATGATTTATTTTAAGTATTCATAAAAAAATCAATCATTTGCTCAATAAGAAAAAATTCAAAATGTGCCGATAGAATACACCAGGGGTCTGCAAACTATGGCTCTGGGGGCCACAACATAATAATAATAATAATAATAATAATAATAATAATAATAATAATAATAATAATAATAATAGCACCTTTCATACAGAAATTGTAGCCCAAAGTGCTTCACATTGATTGAAAAAATACAATATTAAAATACATTAAGATTTGATTATACATCAAGAAATAAAATGAAATTTGAGAGAAATACAATAAAATAAAATAAATATAAAAACAGCGCACATTAAAATATTTGATTATGCATAGAATTTTTGAAGTGCAAGAAATAAGATGAAATTTGAGAGAAATACAATAAAATAAAAATAAAAGCACGCGCACATTAAAATATTTGATTATGCATAGAATTTTTGAAGTGCAAGAAATAAGATGAAATTTGAAATACAATAAAATAAAAATAAAAACAGAAATACAATAAAATCAAATAAAAACAAAAAACGCACATTCCTGGTTCCTGAATTGTGACCCCATTTTTATCTCCTCTCAAAGGCTAATGAGAATAAAAAGTTTTAATTTGGTTTTAAATATATTCAGTGAACTGGCTTCTCTAATGTCTTTTGGAATTGTATTCCATAACTTTGGTGCATAGTTAGTAAAGGCTGCGTCCCCCATTTTCTTTGTAATATTTCTGGGAGTCGCTAGTAACCCTGCGTTGATGACCTCAGTGTTCTAGTTTGTACATAATTGATCAGTGAGTTTTGCAATGTAACTTGGTCCGGTTCCATTTAGAGCTTTATACGTGAGGAGTAGTATCTTAAATCAATTCTGTAGGTTACCGGTAAGCCAGTGCAGGGAAACCACACTGGAGTAATGTGCTCTCTCTTCTTGGTTTGGTTAATAACCTAACTGCAGAGTTCTGAATCAGCTGAAGTCTTCTGTGGTGCTTTTTGGGAGACCTGTAAGGAGTGCATTACAGTAGTCCAGTCTGCTGGAGATATGGCTCACATATGGCTCTTTAGCATCTCTCTATGGCTCCTCTGGTAAAAAAACAAAACAAAAAAAAACATGAGGAACATTTGAAAATGAACTAAATGAGTCATTACTTTTTAACATTGCATAGGCCTAAATCTATTCTAACTTTGTCCATGCTGCAAAAATATGCAGGCTATGCACGAATAAAATACTTTTTGACAGCATAAAGACCAAAATGGATTATTTTCTTGCCAAATTCATACAAGATGCTCAATTTACATAACTACATGAAAGTTGCACCTTTTATCCATTTCACAATGTAATAAATTATTATTATTTGTGAAATAGATACAAGGTGCAACTTATTACTAAAAAATATGTCCATCATTAAAAAAAAATGGTACAAATCTTGAATGTTTTCTTTCTTGTAGTTGTATAATTTCATAAATGCACCAGGCGTTGCATTATGTTATGGGAAAGAGAAGTTAAATAGCAAACTAATCACAAGGTAGGGTACAGCAGAGCAGGAAACCCTCATGGTAAATGTAGATGGGTTTGAATATTTCTTTCATGGCTGCAGTCAGATTTCTTTCTTTTCCTTTGAGACAAAAAAGGCTCTTTAGGTTGTAAAGGTTGCTGACCCCTGGAATAGACCATGTTCTTTCCATAGACATCTGAGCATGCTCAGTGCGCCCCTCGCTACCTGTGGAATAGGGGGAAAAACAGAGCAGTGAATGAGACAGACTCCCTATGAAAATAGACTATTAGGCTTTTTTTTTTTTTTTTGCCATTTTCCTTTTGTTTTTTTGTTTTTACTGTTGTTTGCATTGTTGTCATTCATTCATTCGTTTGTTTCAAGCAGAAGAAAAAACAAAACATTTTTATGTGTACAAGGAACTAATATCAGAGCAAATACATTATCGGCCAAAAATTTGCTTAGAGGTCTATTTCTGTCTTTGTGCGTAAGAAATCAATCTAAGTGAATCCCCAAAGGAACTTTGTGTTGGTAAATGCAAGTTATACAAATTGACAGGATTTCAGTTCTGTTTGCAACATGTTGATGCTCATATGAACTATGTTTTCAGCTCAAAAATGCCAATTTCATCACAATTAATGCTATATTGTCATGTCACAAATGGCCAAGTTATATTTGAACTGAATTTACCTGAAAAACAAATATTCTATTCTTTTAGATTTCCCAATTTTTCTTACCAGATTCTATCCTACATATCACATGTTTATTTTTACAGGTTCAATATGGAGTATGGTGCTGATCCATCCTGCTTATGTTACAGCCAATACATACATTAAGAATGTCACACGTCACTTTTTAAATCAACAGTTTTCTAATAATAAGCATTTTTATAAAGAACTAACAATTCTATATTGTTATTTACTCTTTAGTATGACGATAAACTAACAATAAATAATTCTAATCGTAGTTTTTGCACAGGGATCATTTGGGAAACAGTGATATGGCTGCCGAGCATCAGTTTGATGGGATCTGTAACAACCATGTCACATCCGTCCACTGCCACATTTTGTGTTTTTGTGTCAGCTGTTATTGTTTTAGATTAGAGCCCGATATGGGATTTTTGGGGCCGATGCCAATACCGATATTGGGGGCTAAAAAAAAGCCGATATCCAATATATCGGCCGATATCTGATATTGGCCGATAACCGATATATTGGCCGATATATGAAATAAGAACACTGATCTACACAGGATATAATAATCTTATATTAGATAATTGTGGCCAGGTAGATAAACAGTTGCATAAATCTTTGTTTATCTGACAAAGATAATTTACACAACTTTCAAATGCAAACTATGCGATCACAAAAATAATTAGAGCAAAAATCTTACCACAAAATTATGTTTTCACTCACAAATTGTGATGTGTCTGCCTCACAGCACTACAACTTCCCATATGGACTAAGGACTAAACTGAGCATGTGCAGAGTGATTAGGTGAGTCCTAAGTGTTCCTGATTGGAGCAACAGCAAGAGTTACAACTGTCCCCGGTCTCCCCTACACCACTATTAACACCCAGGCCTGCTGGCAGAATGAAACTGTGAGGCAGACAGGAATGCATGGACATGGGTGTGTGTGGGGGGTTG